>NC_080188.1:101436724-101704713 GCF_030028045.1 Hippopotamus amphibius kiboko | reverse complement strand
GGGTCACCTATGTGGTGAGGCTGTCATGCCATTGGGTGTTGCCTCAGCCCAGTCACACATCACCTGGGGGCTGCCCCCTCGCATGGGTCACCCACATGTTGATGCCCTCATGAAGGATGGGATTCACCTTCGCCTGGGCACACACCAACTGGAGGAGTGCCACATACTGTGGTGCATCTGCCTGATGAGGCCTGCATGGCAGCTGGGTGTCACCTAGACCTGGGCACACCCCACCCATCACGGTGACACATCGCACATGCCACCTGCATGGCGATGTGGTCAGGATGCCGAGTTTCACCTCGGCCACTTCACAACCTGCCCAGTGGGGAGCCACCTCATGCAGGTGATGCACATGGCAAGACCCTCATGGCCAGGGTGTCACTTAGGCCTGGTCACACCCCACCCAACAGAGTGCCACTTCACACATATCACCCATGAGGCAAGGCCGTAATGGACACTGGGGGTCCCCTCGGCCCAGTTACACACTGCCTGGCTGTGTGCCACCATGTGTGGGTCTCCCGTGTGGCTAGGCCTAGATGCCCACTGGGTTTCACCTCAGAACTGGCACAACCCACCCAGCTGGGTGCAACCTCATGTGGGTCACCCACGTTTTGAGGCCATAATGGAAGTGGGGTTTGACCTCGGCCTGGGCAACTCCCATCGAGAGGGATGCCACTCCACATGTGCCATCCGCATGGTGAGGCCATCATGGCCACCAGGTGTCACCTCGGCCTTGGGACACTCTGCCCAGTGGAGAGCAACCTCATGCATGCCCCATGTGGTGAGGCCTTGTACAGGTCACCTGCATGGTGAGGCCATCACAGCCACCAGGTGTCACTTTGGCACAGTCATGTGCTGCCCAACAGGTGGCCACATCACACTGGTCACCCACGTGGTAAGGCTGTCATGGCCCCTGAGTGTCACCTTAGCCTGGGCACACCCAACCTGGTGGGGTGCCACCCATGTGGTGAGGCCATCACAGAAACTGTGTTTGACCTTGGCCCAGAAACACCTGCCCAGTGGGGTTCCAGCCAGCCAGGGTCACCCATTTGGTGAGGCCCACACACTGCCAGGTGTCACCTAGGCCTGGGCACACCCCACCTGGTGGGATGCTACATCTCATTGGTCACCCGCATGTTGAGGACATTACTGTGGCCTGGTGGAACCTCGGCCCCATCACTCCCTACCTGGTGGGGTGCTACCTCGTACAGGCCACCCACATTGCAAGGCCGTCACAGCCACCAGGTGTCACCTCAGCCCCATTGTACTCCACCCATCAGGGTGCCACCTCACACGGGTCACCTGTGAGGCAAACCCATCATGGCCGCCAGGTGTCACATCAGTCCTGTCAAACCCCACCAGGTCAGGTAAAACCTCACAAATGTCACCAGCATGGCAAGGTCATCATGACCGTGGCGTGTCACCTCAGCCCCATAACACACCACCTGGCAGGGTGAAACCTTGCATGAGCCACCCACGTGGTGAGGACTTCACAGCCACTGGGTGTCAAAATGGCCCAGACACACACCTCATGGTGGAATGCCACCTCATGCAGGTCACCCATGTGGTGAGGCCGTCACAGCCACCATGTGTCACCTCGGCCCCAACTCTCCCTACCTGATGGGGTGCTACCTCACATGTGCCACCCACATGACAATGCAGTCACAGCCACTAGCTGTCACCTCATCCCCATGACACCACACCTGGTGGGGTGTCATCTCTTGCATGCCACCCATGTGATGAGGACACCACAGCCACCAGGTGTCACCTTAGCTCAATCACACTCTGTCCTCCAGTGTGTCACCTCATGCAAGCCACACGTGTTGTGAGTCCATCACAGTCATCATGTGTCACCTCAACCCAGGTGCACCTTGCCGTGTGCAATGCCACTTCGCATGAGTCACCTGAAATGTGAGGCCTTCATGGCTGCCAGGTGTCACCTAGGCCTGGGCACACCCCACCTGGTGGGATGCTACATCTCATTGGTCACCCGCATGTTGAGGACATTACAGTGGCCTGGTGGAACCTCGGCCCCATCACTCCCTACCTGGTGGGGTGCTACCTCATACATGCCACCCACATGGCAAGGCCATCACAGCCACAAGGTGTCACCTCAGCCTGGTCACACCCTCCCCAGTGGAGAGTCACCTTTCACATGCCACCCATATTGCTCATCTGTCACACCAACCATGTGTCACCTCAACCTGGGTGCACCCCACCCAGCACTGGTAACCCACGTTGCAGGGCAATCACAGCAACCAGATGTCACCTCGGCATGGGCACACCCCACCCAGCAGGATACCACCTCACGCGGGTCACCAGTGTGTTGAGGCCCTCACGGCCGCCATGTTTCTCCTAGGCCTGGGCACACACCACCCAGTGGGGTTTCAACTCACGAATGTCACCCATGTAGTGAGGCCTTCATGGCTGCTGGTTGTCACCTTGGCCCAGTCATACACCACCCAGTAGGATGCCACCACACAGGGGTAACCAGCGTGGCAAGGCTGTCACGGCTGCCGGGTGTCATCTTGGCCCGTTCACACCACGCACAGCTGGGTGCCACCTCGTGCTAGCCACCCACGTGGCAAGTCATCTCAGCCACCATGTTTCCCTTTGGCCCCATCACTCTAGGCCTGGTGGGGTGTGACCTCACATGTGTACCCACATGGTGAGGCAGTAACAGCCATAGTGTTTTACCTCATCCCCATGACACCATGCCCAGTGGTGTGTCATCTCTTGTGTGCCATCCATGTGGCAAGCCCATCATGGCTGCTGGGTGTCACCTCAGCCCGATCACACCCTACCTGGCAGGGCTAACCTCATGCATGCCACCCACATTGCAAGTCCAATCTGGTCGCTGTGTCATGTCAACCCAGTCACAACACACCATGCAGGATTCCAAATCGCATGGGTCACCTGTGTTGTGAGGCCTTCACAGCCACTGAGTGTCATCTCGACCTGGGTACACCTTGCCCATTGGGATGTCACCTAGCATGTGCCACCCACATGGTGCAGCACTCACGGCCACCAATGTTCAGCCCCGTCACTCCCTGCCCAGGAGAATGTCACCTCAACATGGCACCTGCATGGCAAGGTGGTCACACCACTGGGTGTCACGTCTGCATGGTCACACCCCACCCCGCAGGTTGCCACCTGGCAAAGGTCAACTGTATGGTGAGGCTGTCATGGCTGCCAGATGTCTCCTCTGCCTGAGCACACAATGCCTGGTGGGGAGCCACCATGCACAGATCACCCACGTGATGAGGCCCTCACAGCCACCAGGTGTCACCCTGGTTGCTTCACACACCACCCAGCGGGGTACAACCTCGTATGGGTCACCTGCATGGAGAAGCCATCACTGCCACTGGGTGACAGCTTAGCTCAGTCACACCATGTCTTGTGGGGAGCCACCTCACTTGGGTCACCCATGTGGTGAGGCTGTCATAGCCATGGGATGTCACCTTGACCCCTTCATAGCATTCACAGCAGGGTGCCACCATGCTAGAGCCACCTAAGAGGCAAGGGATCATGACCACCATGTGTCATCTCAGCCACGTCACACCCCACCAGGCAAGGTGCTACCTCACCCATGTCACCAGCATGGTGAGGCTATCAAGGCCGCGAGGTGTCACCTAAGCCCACTCAGACACTGCCCGATGGGGTGCTACATAGTGCATGCTACTCACATGGCTAGGCCATCATGGCCACTGGGTGTCACTTCAGCCCCGTCATTCCCCACCCTGCCAGGTGCCACCTTGATGTGCCACCCGCATAGCTAGGCAATCACACCACTAGATGCCACCTTGTCCCTGTGACACCACACCTGGCACCATGTCATCTCTTGTGTGTCCCCCATGTAGTGAGGCCATCACGGCAACTGGGTGTCACCTCTTCCTGGTCAATACCCACCTGCCAGGGTGTCAACTAGCATGTGCTTCCCTCAGGACGAGACCATCACAGCCACCAGGTGTCACCTCAGCCCGATCACACACTGCACAGTGGGGTGTCACCTGGTGCATGCCACCTGTGCTGCAAGTCTGTCTCGGTCAAAGTGTGTCACCTCAATCCAGGCATACCCCACCATGTGAGATGCCACCTCGCATGGTTACTCACGTTGTGAGCACCTCTATGCCACCAGATGTCACCTTGGCCTGGTTACACCCTGCCAGGCAGGGTGCCAGCTCATGTGGGTCACCCATGTGGTGAGGTCCTCATGGCCACTGGGCATCACCTTGGACCAGTCACACACCACCTAACAGGGTGCCAATTTGCAAGGGTCACCCATGTGATGTGGCTCTCACAGCTGCTGTGGATCACTTTGGCCTGCTCACACTGCAGCCTGCAGGGTGCCATCTCACACTTGCTACGATTGTGGTGTGGCTGTCATGGCCGCCAGGTGTCCCCTTGGCCTGGTCACAACCCACACAGCATGGTGCCACCTCTTGCAGGTCACCCATGTGGCAAGGCCATCACTGCTGCCGGGTGTCACCTCAGCTCAGTCACAACCTGCGCAGCAGGAAGCCACCTAGTATAGGTCACCAGGGTTGTGAGGCTGTCACAGCCACAGGGTGTCCATTGGCCCCATCGCACCTTGCCTGGCAGGGTGCTACCATGTGTGTGCCACCCAAGTGGTGAGGCCATCACAGCCACCAGGTGCCACCTCGGCCCTGTAACACCCCACCTGGTTGGGTGCAACCTTGCACTTGCCACTCATGTAGCTGGGCCATCACAGCACCATGTGTCACCTTGGCACCCTTACACCCTGCCCAGAGCAGTGGCACTTTGCAGGTTCCACCCACATTGCAAGGCCATTACGGCTGCTGGGTGTCACTTCAGCCCCGCCACACCCTGCCTGGGGGGTGTCAACTCATGTGATTCACCCACGTGGTGAGGCCATCAGGGATATCAGGCCTCACCTCAGCCCAGGTACATCCACCCTGTGGGGTGCCACCTTACATATGTAAGCCATGTGGTGAGGCTGTCAGTGTTGCCAGGTCTCACCTCAGCCCAGGGACACCATGTCTGGCCAAGAGCCACTTCGTGCATGCCACCCACATGGCAAGGCCATGACGGCCACAGGGTGTCACCTAGGATTATCAAACACAGCCCAACAGTGTACCACCTTGGGCATGCCATGCATGTGGTGATGCTGTCATGACCATCAGGTATCACCTTGAATTGGGCACACCCCATCAGGCAGGGTGCCATCTCGTGAGGGTCACCTGGGTTGTGAGGCCCTCTCAGCCACCAGGTGGCACCTAGGCCCATGCACACCCCACCCACCAGAGTGCCATCTCACAAGGGTCACACTTGTGGCATGGCCCTCATGGCAACCGGCTGTCACCTAGGCCCAGGCACATCCAGCCCAACAGGATGCCACCATGCATGGGTCAGCCATGTGGTGAGGCTGTAATGGCTGCCAGATGTCACCTCAGCTCAGTCACACCCTGCCTGGCAAAAAGCCACCTCACATGGGTCATCCGTGTTGAGAGCCTGTCACAACCACGGGGTGTCCATTGGCCCCATCACACCCTGCTGGCAGGGTGCCACATCATGCATACCACCCAAGTGCTGAGGCCATTATGGTCACAAGGTGTAACCTCGGTCCAGTAACACCCCACCCTGATGGGAGCACCCTTGCACTTGTCACACACATAGCTGCACCGTCAAATCCACCGGGGGTACCTAGACCCCCTCACATCCCACCTGCGGTGTGCCACTTTGCATGTGCCACCCATGTTGCAAGGCCATTATGGCTGCCAGATGTCACATCAGATCCATCACACCCCACCTAGCAGAGTGCCACGTCACATCAGTCACCCACGTGCTGTGGCCATCAGGGCTGCCAGGTGTCACATCAACCTGGGCATATCCACCCAGTGGGGTGCCACCTCACAAAGGTAACCCACGTGGCAAGTACATCATAGCGGCTGGCTGTCACCTCAGCCCAGGCACACGCCACCTGATGGGGAGCCACCTTGCCCCTGTCACCCGAGTGGCAAGGCCATCACAGAAGCTGTGTTTGACATTGGCCTGGGCACACGCCGCCTGGTGGGATGCCACCACACCAGGGTCACCTATGTGGTGAGGCTGTCATGCCATTGGGTGTTGCCTCAGCCCAGTCACACATCACCTGGGGGCTGCCCCCTCGCATGGGTCACCCACATGTTGATGCCCTCATGAAGGATGGGATTCACCTTCGCCTGGGCACACACCAACTGGAGGAGTGCCACATACTGTGGTGCATCTGCCTGATGAGGCCTGCATGGCAGCTGGGTGTCACCTAGACCTGGGCACACCCCACCCATCATGGTGACACATCGCACATGCCACCTGCATGGCGATGTGGTCAGGATGCCGAGTTTCACCTCGGCCACTTCACAACCTGCCCAGTGGGGAGCCACCTCATGCAGGTGATGCACATGGCAAGACCCTCATGGCCAGGGTGTCACTTAGGCCTGGTCACACCCCACCCAACAGAGTGCCACTTCACACATATCACCCATGAGGCAAGGCCGTAATGGACACTGGGGGTCCCCTCGGCCCAGTTACACACTGCCTGGCTGTGTGCCACCATGTGTGGGTCTCCCGTGTGGCTAGGCCTAGATGCCCACTGGGTTTCACCTCAGAACTGGCACAACCCGCCCAGCTGGGTGCAACCTCATGTGGGTCACCCACGTTTTGAGGCCATAATGGAAGTGGGGTTTGACCTCGGCCTGGGCAACTCCCATTGAGAGGGATGCCACTCCACATGTGCCATCCGCATGGTGAGGCCATCATGGCCACCAGGTGTCACCTCGGCCTTGGGACACTCTGCCCAGTGGAGAGCAACCTCATGCATGCCACCCATGTGGTGAGGCCTTGTACAGGTCACCTGCATGGTGAGGCCATCACAGCCACCAGGTGTCACTTTGGCACAGTCATGTGCTGCCCAACAGGTTGCCACATCACACTGGTCACCCACGTGGTAAGGCTGTCATGGCCCCTGAGTGTCACCTTAGCCTGGGCACACCCAACCTGGTGGGGTGCCACCCATGTGGTGAGGCCATCACAGAAACTGTGTTTGACCTTGGCCCAGAAACACCTGCCCAGTGGGGTTCCAGCCAGCCAGGGTCACCCATTTGGTGAGGCCCACACACTGCCAGGTGTCACCTAGGCCTGGGCACACCCCACCTGGTGGGATGCTACATCTCATTGGTCACCCGCATGTTGAGGACATTACTGTGGCCTGGTGGAACCTCGGCCCCATCACTCCCTACCTGGTGGGGTGCTACCTCGTACAGGCCACCCACATTGCAAGGCCGTCACAGCCACCAGGTGTCACCTCAGCCCCATTGTACTCCACCCATCAGGGTGCCACCTCACACGGGTCACCTGTGAGGCAAACCCATCATGGCCGCCAGGTGTCACATCAGTCCTGTCAAACCCCACCAGGTCAGGTAAAACCTCACAAATGTCACCAGCATGGCAAGGTCATCATGACCGTGGCGTGTCACCTCAGCCCCATAACACACCACCTGGCAGGGTGAAACCTTGCATGAGCCACCCACGTGGTGAGGACTTCACAGCCACTGGGTGTCAAAATGGCCCAGACACACACCTCATGGTGGAATGCCACCTCATGCAGGTCACCCATGTGGTGAGGCCGTCACAGCCACCATGTGTCACCTCGGCCCCAACTCTCCCTACCTGATGGGGTGCTACCTCACATGTGCCACCCACATGACAATGCAGTCACAGCCACTAGCTGTCACCTCATCCCCATGACACCACACCTGGTGGGGTGTCATCTCTTGCATGCCACCCATGTGATGAGGACACCACAGCCACCAGGTGTCACCTTAGCTCAATCACACTCTGTCCTCCAGTGTGTCACCTCATGCAAGCCACACGTGTTGTGAGTCCATCACAGTCATCATGTGTCACCTCAACCCAGGTGCACCTTGCCGTGTGCAATGCCACTTCGCATGAGTCACCTGAAATGTGAGGCCTTCATGGCTGCCAGGTGTCACCTAGGCCTGGGCACACCCCACCTGGTGGGATGCTACATCTCATTGGTCACCCGCATGTTGAGGACATTACAGTGGCCTGGTGGAACCTCGGCCCCATCACTCCCTACCTGGTGGGGTGCTACCTCATACATGCCACCCACATGGCAAGGCCATCACAGCCACAAGGTGTCACCTCAGCCTGGTCACACCCTCCCCAGTGGAGAGTCACCTTTCACATGCCACCCATATTGCTCATCTGTCACACCAACCATGTGTCACCTCAACCTGGGTGCACCCCACCCAGCACTGGTAACCCACGTTGCAGGGCAATCACAGCAACCAGATGTCACCTCGGCATGGGCACACCCCACCCAGCAGGATACCACCTCATGCGGGTCACCAGTGTGTTGAGGCCCTCACGGCCGCCATGTTTCTCCTAGGCCTGGGCACACACCACCCAGTGGGGTTTCAACTCACGAATGTCACCCATGTAGTGAGGCCTTCATGGCTGCTGGTTGTCACCTTGGCCCAGTCATACACCACCCAGTAGGATGCCACCACACAGGGGTAACCAGCGTGGCAAGGCTGTCACGGCTGCCGGGTGTCATCTTGGCCCGTTCACACCACGCACAGCTGGGTGCCACCTCGTGCTAGCCACCCACGTGGCAAGTCATCTCAGCCACCATGTTTCCCTTTGGCCCCATCACTCTAGGCCTGGTGGGGTGTGACCTCACATGTGTACCCACATGGTGAGGCAGTAACGGCCATAGTGTTTTACCTCATCCCCATGACACCATGCCCAGTGGTGTGTCATCTCTTGTGTGCCATCCATGTGGCAAGCCCATCATGGCTGCTGGGTGTCACCTCAGCCCGATCACACCCTACCTGGCAGGGCTAACCTCATGCATGCCACCCACATTGCAAGTCCAATCTGGTCGCTGTGTCATGTCAACCCAGTCACAACACACCATGCAGGATTCCAAATCGCATGGGTCACCTGTGTTGTGAGGCCTTCACAGCCACTGAGTGTCATCTCGACCTGGGTACACCTTGCCCATTGGGATGTCACCTAGCATGTGCCACCCACATGGTGCAGCACTCACGGCCACCAATGTTCAGCCCCGTCACTCCCTGCCCAGGAGAATGTCACCTCAACATGGCACCTGCATGGCAAGGTGGTCACACCACTGGGTGTCACGTCTGCATGGTCACACCCCACCCCGCAGGTTGCCACCTGGCAAAGGTCAACTGTATGGTGAGGCTGTCATGGCTGCCAGATGTCTCCTCTGCCTGAGCACACAATGCCTGGTGGGGAGCCACCATGCACAGATCACCCACGTGATGAGGCCCTCACAGCCACCAGGTGTCACCCTGGTTGCTTCACACACCACCCAGAGGGGTACAACCTCGTATGGGTCACCTGCATGGAGAAGCCATCACTGCCACTGGGTGACAGCTTAGCTCAGTCACACCATGTCTTGTGGGGAGCCACCTCACTTGGGTCACCCATGTGGTGAGGCTGTCCTAGCCATGGGATGTCACCTTGACCCCTTCATAGCATTCACAGCAGGGTGCCACCATGCTAGAGCCACCTAAGAGGCAAGGGATCATGACCACCATGTGTCATCTCAGCCACGTCACACCCCACCAGGCAAGGTGCTACCTCACCCATGTCACCAGCATGGTGAGGCTATCAAGGCCGCGAGGTGTCACCTAAGCCCACTCAGACACTGCCCGATGGGGTGCTACATAGTGCATGCTACTCACATGGCTAGGCCATCATGGCCACTGGGTGTCACTTCAGCCCCGTCATTCCCCACCCTGCCAGGTGCCACCTTGATGTGCCACCCGCATAGCTAGGCAATCACACCACTAGATGCCACCTTGTCCCTGTGACACCACACCTGGCACCATGTCATCTCTTGTGTGTCCCCCATGTAGTGAGGCCATCACGGCAACTGGGTGTCACCTCTTCCTGGTCAATACCCACCTGCCAGGGTGTCAACTAGCATGTGCTTCCCTCAGGACGAGACCATCACAGCCACCAGGTGTCACCTCAGCCCGATCACACACTGCACAGTGGGGTGTCACCTGGTGCATGCCACCTGTGCTTCAAGTCTGTCTCGGTCAAAGTGTGTCACCTCAATCCGGGCATACCCCACCATGTGAGATGCCACCTCGCATGGTTACTCACGTTGTGAGCACCTCTATGCCACCAGATGTCACCTTGGCCTGGTTACACCCTGCCAGGCAGGGTGCCAGCTCATGTGGGTCACCCATGTGGTGAGGTCCTCATGGCCACTGGGCATCACCTTGGACCAGTCACACACCACCTAACAGGGTGCCAATTTGCAAGGGTCACCCATGTGATGTGGCTCTCACAGCTGCTGTGGATCACTTTGGCCTGCTCACACTGCAGCCTGCAGGGTGCAATCTCACACTTGCTACGATTGTGGTGTGGCTGTCATGGCCGCCAGGTGTCCCCTTGGCCTGGTCACAACCCACACAGCATGGTGCCACCTCTTGCAGGTCACCCATGTGGCAAGGCCATCACTGCTGCCGGGTGTCACCTCAGCTCAGTCACAACCTGCGCAGCAGGAAGCCACCTAGTATAGGTCACCAGGGTTGTGAGGCTGTCACAGCCACAGGGTGTCCATTGGCCCCATCGCACCTTGCCTGGCAGGGTGCTACCATGTGTGTGCCACCCAAGTGGTGAGGCCATCACAGCCACCAGGTGCCACCTCGGCCCTGTAACACCCCACCTGGTTGGGTGCAACCTTGCACTTGCCACTCATGTAGCTGGGCCATCACAGCACCATGTGTCACCTTGGCACCCTTACACCCTGCCCAGAGCAGTGGCACTTTGCAGGTTCCACCCACATTGCAAGGCCATTACGGCTGCTGGGTGTCACTTCAGCCCCGCCACACCCTGCCTGGGGGGTGTCAACTCATGTGATTCACCCACGTGGTGAGGCCATCAGGGATATCAGGCCTCACCTCAGCCCAGGTACATCCACCCTGTGGGGTGCCACCTTACATATGTAAGCCATGTGGTGAGGCTGTCAGTGTTGCCAGGTCTCACCTCAGCCCAGGGACACCATGTCTGGCCAAGAGCCACTTCGTGCATGCCACCCACATGGCAAGGCCATGACGGCCACAGGGTGTCACCTAGGATTATCAAACACAGCCCAACAGTGTACCACCTTGGGCATGCCATGCATGTGGTGATGCTGTCATGACCATCAGGTATCACCTTGAATTGGGCACACCCCATCAGGCAGGGTGCCATCTCGTGAGGGTCACCTGGGTTGTGAGGCCCTCTCAGCCACCAGGTGGCACCTAGGCCCATGCACACCCCACCCACCAGAGTGCCATCTCACAAGGGTCACACTTGTGGCATGGCCCTCATGGCAACCGGCTGTCACCTAGGCCCAGGCACATCCAGCCCAACAGGATGCCACCATGCATGGGTCAGCCATGTGGTGAGGCTGTAATGGCTGCCAGATGTCACCTCAGCTCAGTCACACCCTGCCTGGCAAAAAGCCACCTCACATGGGTCATCCGTGTTGAGAGCCTGTCACAACCACGGGGTGTCCATTGGCCCCATCACACCCTGCTGGCAGGGTGCCACATCATGCATACCACCCAAGTGCTGAGGCCATTATGGTCACAAGGTGTAACCTCGGTCCAGTAACACCCCACCCTGATGGGAGCACCCTTGCACTTGTCACACACATAGCTGCACCGTCAAATCCACCGGGGGTACCTAGACCCCCTCACATCCCACCTGCGGTGTGCCACTTTGCATGTGCCACCCATGTTGCAAGGCCATTATGGCTGCCAGATGTCACATCAGATCCATCACACCCCACCTAGCAGAGTGCCACGTCACATCAGTCACCCACGTGCTGTGGCCATCAGGGCTGCCAGGTGTCACATCAACCTGGGCATATCCACCCAGTGGGGTGCCACCTCACAAAGGTAACCCACGTGGCAAGTACATCATAGCGGCTGGCTGTCACCTCAGCCCAGGCACACGCCACCTGATGGGGAGCCACCTTGCCCCTGTCACCCGAGTGGCAAGGCCATCACAGAAGCTGTGTTTGACATTGGCCTGGGCACACGCCGCCTGGTGGGATGCCACCACACCAGGGTCACCTATGTGGTGAGGCTGTCATGCCATTGGGTGTTGCCTCAGCCCAGTCACACATCACCTGGGGGCTGCCCCCTCGCATGGGTCACCCACATGTTGATGCCCTCATGAAGGATGGGATTCACCTTCGCCTGGGCACACACCAACTGGAGGAGTGCCACATACTGTGGTGCATCTGCCTGATGAGGCCTGCATGGCAGCTGGGTGTCACCTAGACCTGGGCACACCCCACCCATCATGGTGACACATCGCACATGCCACCTGCATGGCGATGTGGTCAGGATGCCGAGTTTCACCTCGGCCACTTCACAACCTGCCCAGTGGGGAGCCACCTCATGCAGGTGATGCACATGGCAAGACCCTCATGGCCAGGGTGTCACTTAGGCCTGGTCACACCCCACCCAACAGAGTGCCACTTCACACATATCACCCATGAGGCAAGGCCGTAATGGACACTGGGGGTCCCCTCGGCCCAGTTACACACTGCCTGGCTGTGTGCCACCATGTGTGGGTCTCCCGTGTGGCTAGGCCTAGATGCCCACTGGGTTTCACCTCAGAACTGGCACAACCCGCCCAGCTGGGTGCAACCTCATGTGGGTCACCCACGTTTTGAGGCCATAATGGAAGTGGGGTTTGACCTCGGCCTGGGCAACTCCCATTGAGAGGGATGCCACTCCACATGTGCCATCCGCATGGTGAGGCCATCATGGCCACCAGGTGTCACCTCGGCCTTGGGACACTCTGCCCAGTGGAGAGCAACCTCATGCATGCCACCCATGTGGTGAGGCCTTGTACAGGTCACCTGCATGGTGAGGCCATCACAGCCACCAGGTGTCACTTTGGCACAGTCATGTGCTGCCCAACAGGTTGCCACATCACACTGGTCACCCACGTGGTAAGGCTGTCATGGCCCCTGAGTGTCACCTTAGCCTGGGCACACCCAACCTGGTGGGGTGCCACCCATGTGGTGAGGCCATCACAGAAACTGTGTTTGACCTTGGCCCAGAAACACCTGCCCAGTGGGGTTCCAGCCAGCCAGGGTCACCCATTTGGTGAGGCCCACACACTGCCAGGTGTCACCTAGGCCTGGGCACACCCCACCTGGTGGGATGCTACATCTCATTGGTCACCCGCATGTTGAGGACATTACTGTGGCCTGGTGGAACCTCGGCCCCATCACTCCCTACCTGGTGGGGTGCTACCTCGTACAGGCCACCCACATTGCAAGGCCGTCACAGCCACCAGGTGTCACCTCAGCCCCATTGTACTCCACCCATCAGGGTGCCACCTCACACGGGTCACCTGTGAGGCAAACCCATCATGGCCGCCAGGTGTCACATCAGTCCTGTCAAACCCCACCAGGTCAGGTAAAACCTCACAAATGTCACCAGCATGGCAAGGTCATCATGACCGTGGCGTGTCACCTCAGCCCCATAACACACCACCTGGCAGGGTGAAACCTTGCATGAGCCACCCACGTGGTGAGGACTTCACAGCCACTGGGTGTCAAAATGGCCCAGACACACACCTCATGGTGGAATGCCACCTCATGCAGGTCACCCATGTGGTGAGGCCGTCACAGCCACCATGTGTCACCTCGGCCCCAACTCTCCCTACCTGATGGGGTGCTACCTCACATGTGCCACCCACATGACAATGCAGTCACAGCCACTAGCTGTCACCTCATCCCCATGACACCACACCTGGTGGGGTGTCATCTCTTGCATGCCACCCATGTGATGAGGACACCACAGCCACCAGGTGTCACCTTAGCTCAATCACACTCTGTCCTCCAGTGTGTCACCTCATGCAAGCCACACGTGTTGTGAGTCCATCACAGTCATCATGTGTCACCTCAACCCAGGTGCACCTTGCCGTGTGCAATGCCACTTCGCATGAGTCACCTGAAATGTGAGGCCTTCATGGCTGCCAGGTGTCACCTAGGCCTGGGCACACCCCACCTGGTGGGATGCTACATCTCATTGGTCACCCGCATGTTGAGGACATTACAGTGGCCTGGTGGAACCTCGGCCCCATCACTCCCTACCTGGTGGGGTGCTACCTCATACATGCCACCCACATGGCAAGGCCATCACAGCCACAAGGTGTCACCTCAGCCTGGTCACACCCTCCCCAGTGGAGAGTCACCTTTCACATGCCACCCATATTGCTCATCTGTCACACCAACCATGTGTCACCTCAACCTGGGTGCACCCCACCCAGCACTGGTAACCCACGTTGCAGGGCAATCACAGCAACCAGATGTCACCTCGGCATGGGCACACCCCACCCAGCAGGATACCACCTCATGCGGGTCACCAGTGTGTTGAGGCCCTCACGGCCGCCATGTTTCTCCTAGGCCTGGGCACACACCACCCAGTGGGGTTTCAACTCACGAATGTCACCCATGTAGTGAGGCCTTCATGGCTGCTGGTTGTCACCTTGGCCCAGTCATACACCACCCAGTAGGATGCCACCACACAGGGGTAACCAGCGTGGCAAGGCTGTCACGGCTGCCGGGTGTCATCTTGGCCCGTTCACACCACGCACAGCTGGGTGCCACCTCGTGCTAGCCACCCACGTGGCAAGTCATCTCAGCCACCATGTTTCCCTTTGGCCCCATCACTCTAGGCCTGGTGGGGTGTGACCTCACATGTGTACCCACATGGTGAGGCAGTAACGGCCATAGTGTTTTACCTCATCCCCATGACACCATGCCCAGTGGTGTGTCATCTCTTGTGTGCCATCCATGTGGCAAGCCCATCATGGCTGCTGGGTGTCACCTCAGCCCGATCACACCCTACCTGGCAGGGCTAACCTCATGCATGCCACCCACATTGCAAGTCCAATCTGGTCGCTGTGTCATGTCAACCCAGTCACAACACACCATGCAGGATTCCAAATCGCATGGGTCACCTGTGTTGTGAGGCCTTCACAGCCACTGAGTGTCATCTCGACCTGGGTACACCTTGCCCATTGGGATGTCACCTAGCATGTGCCACCCACATGGTGCAGCACTCACGGCCACCAATGTTCAGCCCCGTCACTCCCTGCCCAGGAGAATGTCACCTCAACATGGCACCTGCATGGCAAGGTGGTCACACCACTGGGTGTCACGTCTGCATGGTCACACCCCACCCCGCAGGTTGCCACCTGGCAAAGGTCAACTGTATGGTGAGGCTGTCATGGCTGCCAGATGTCTCCTCTGCCTGAGCACACAATGCCTGGTGGGGAGCCACCATGCACAGATCACCCACGTGATGAGGCCCTCACAGCCACCAGGTGTCACCCTGGTTGCTTCACACACCACCCAGAGGGGTACAACCTCGTATGGGTCACCTGCATGGAGAAGCCATCACTGCCACTGGGTGACAGCTTAGCTCAGTCACACCATGTCTTGTGGGGAGCCACCTCACTTGGGTCACCCATGTGGTGAGGCTGTCCTAGCCATGGGATGTCACCTTGACCCCTTCATAGCATTCACAGCAGGGTGCCACCATGCTAGAGCCACCTAAGAGGCAAGGGATCATGACCACCATGTGTCATCTCAGCCACGTCACACCCCACCAGGCAAGGTGCTACCTCACCCATGTCACCAGCATGGTGAGGCTATCAAGGCCGCGAGGTGTCACCTAAGCCCACTCAGACACTGCCCGATGGGGTGCTACATAGTGCATGCTACTCACATGGCTAGGCCATCATGGCCACTGGGTGTCACTTCAGCCCCGTCATTCCCCACCCTGCCAGGTGCCACCTTGATGTGCCACCCGCATAGCTAGGCAATCACACCACTAGATGCCACCTTGTCCCTGTGACACCACACCTGGCACCATGTCATCTCTTGTGTGTCCCCCATGTAGTGAGGCCATCACGGCAACTGGGTGTCACCTCTTCCTGGTCAATACCCACCTGCCAGGGTGTCAACTAGCATGTGCTTCCCTCAGGACGAGACCATCACAGCCACCAGGTGTCACCTCAGCCCGATCACACACTGCACAGTGGGGTGTCACCTGGTGCATGCCACCTGTGCTTCAAGTCTGTCTCGGTCAAAGTGTGTCACCTCAATCCGGGCATACCCCACCATGTGAGATGCCACCTCGCATGGTTACTCACGTTGTGAGCACCTCTATGCCACCAGATGTCACCTTGGCCTGGTTACACCCTGCCAGGCAGGGTGCCAGCTCATGTGGGTCACCCATGTGGTGAGGTCCTCATGGCCACTGGGCATCACCTTGGACCAGTCACACACCACCTAACAGGGTGCCAATTTGCAAGGGTCACCCATGTGATGTGGCTCTCACAGCTGCTGTGGATCACTTTGGCCTGCTCACACTGCAGCCTGCAGGGTGCAATCTCACACTTGCTACGATTGTGGTGTGGCTGTCATGGCCGCCAGGTGTCCCCTTGGCCTGGTCACAACCCACACAGCATGGTGCCACCTCTTGCAGGTCACCCATGTGGCAAGGCCATCACTGCTGCCGGGTGTCACCTCAGCTCAGTCACAACCTGCGCAGCAGGAAGCCACCTAGTATAGGTCACCAGGGTTGTGAGGCTGTCACAGCCACAGGGTGTCCATTGGCCCCATCGCACCTTGCCTGGCAGGGTGCTACCATGTGTGTGCCACCCAAGTGGTGAGGCCATCACAGCCACCAGGTGCCACCTCGGCCCTGTAACACCCCACCTGGTTGGGTGCAACCTTGCACTTGCCACTCATGTAGCTGGGCCATCACAGCACCATGTGTCACCTTGGCACCCTTACACCCTGCCCAGAGCAGTGGCACTTTGCAGGTTCCACCCACATTGCAAGGCCATTACGGCTGCTGGGTGTCACTTCAGCCCCGCCACACCCTGCCTGGGGGGTGTCAACTCATGTGATTCACCCACGTGGTGAGGCCATCAGGGATATCAGGCCTCACCTCAGCCCAGGTACATCCACCCTGTGGGGTGCCACCTTACATATGTAAGCCATGTGGTGAGGCTGTCAGTGTTGCCAGGTCTCACCTCAGCCCAGGGACACCATGTCTGGCCAAGAGCCACTTCGTGCATGCCACCCACATGGCAAGGCCATGACGGCCACAGGGTGTCACCTAGGATTATCAAACACAGCCCAACAGTGTACCACCTTGGGCATGCCATGCATGTGGTGATGCTGTCATGACCATCAGGTATCACCTTGAATTGGGCACACCCCATCAGGCAGGGTGCCATCTCGTGAGGGTCACCTGGGTTGTGAGGCCCTCTCAGCCACCAGGTGGCACCTAGGCCCATGCACACCCCACCCACCAGAGTGCCATCTCACAAGGGTCACACTTGTGGCATGGCCCTCATGGCAACCGGCTGTCACCTAGGCCCAGGCACATCCAGCCCAACAGGATGCCACCATGCATGGGTCAGCCATGTGGTGAGGCTGTAATGGCTGCCAGATGTCACCTCAGCTCAGTCACACCCTGCCTGGCAAAAAGCCACCTCACATGGGTCATCCGTGTTGAGAGCCTGTCACAACCACGGGGTGTCCATTGGCCCCATCACACCCTGCTGGCAGGGTGCCACATCATGCATACCACCCAAGTGCTGAGGCCATTATGGTCACAAGGTGTAACCTCGGTCCAGTAACACCCCACCCTGATGGGAGCACCCTTGCACTTGTCACACACATAGCTGCACCGTCAAATCCACCGGGGGTACCTAGACCCCCTCACATCCCACCTGCGGTGTGCCACTTTGCATGTGCCACCCATGTTGCAAGGCCATTATGGCTGCCAGATGTCACATCAGATCCATCACACCCCACCTAGCAGAGTGCCACGTCACATCAGTCACCCACGTGCTGTGGCCATCAGGGCTGCCAGGTGTCACATCAACCTGGGCATATCCACCCAGTGGGGTGCCACCTCACAAAGGTAACCCACGTGGCAAGTACATCATAGCGGCTGGCTGTCACCTCAGCCCAGGCACACGCCACCTGATGGGGAGCCACCTTGCCCCTGTCACCCGAGTGGCAAGGCCATCACAGAAGCTGTGTTTGACATTGGCCTGGGCACACGCCGCCTGGTGGGATGCCACCACACCAGGGTCACCTATGTGGTGAGGCTGTCATGCCATTGGGTGTTGCCTCAGCCCAGTCACACATCACCTGGGGGCTGCCCCCTCGCATGGGTCACCCACATGTTGATGCCCTCATGAAGGATGGGATTCACCTTCGCCTGGGCACACACCAACTGGAGGAGTGCCACATACTGTGGTGCATCTGCCTGATGAGGCCTGCATGGCAGCTGGGTGTCACCTAGACCTGGGCACACCCCACCCATCATGGTGACACATCGCACATGCCACCTGCATGGCGATGTGGTCAGGATGCCGAGTTTCACCTCGGCCACTTCACAACCTGCCCAGTGGGGAGCCACCTCATGCAGGTGATGCACATGGCAAGACCCTCATGGCCAGGGTGTCACTTAGGCCTGGTCACACCCCACCCAACAGAGTGCCACTTCACACATATCACCCATGAGGCAAGGCCGTAATGGACACTGGGGGTCCCCTCGGCCCAGTTACACACTGCCTGGCTGTGTGCCACCATGTGTGGGTCTCCCGTGTGGCTAGGCCTAGATGCCCACTGGGTTTCACCTCAGAACTGGCACAACCCGCCCAGCTGGGTGCAACCTCATGTGGGTCACCCACGTTTTGAGGCCATAATGGAAGTGGGGTTTGACCTCGGCCTGGGCAACTCCCATTGAGAGGGATGCCACTCCACATGTGCCATCCGCATGGTGAGGCCATCATGGCCACCAGGTGTCACCTCGGCCTTGGGACACTCTGCCCAGTGGAGAGCAACCTCATGCATGCCACCCATGTGGTGAGGCCTTGTACAGGTCACCTGCATGGTGAGGCCATCACAGCCACCAGGTGTCACTTTGGCACAGTCATGTGCTGCCCAACAGGTTGCCACATCACACTGGTCACCCACGTGGTAAGGCTGTCATGGCCCCTGAGTGTCACCTTAGCCTGGGCACACCCAACCTGGTGGGGTGCCACCCATGTGGTGAGGCCATCACAGAAACTGTGTTTGACCTTGGCCCAGAAACACCTGCCCAGTGGGGTTCCAGCCAGCCAGGGTCACCCATTTGGTGAGGCCCACACACTGCCAGGTGTCACCTAGGCCTGGGCACACCCCACCTGGTGGGATGCTACATCTCATTGGTCACCCGCATGTTGAGGACATTACTGTGGCCTGGTGGAACCTCGGCCCCATCACTCCCTACCTGGTGGGGTGCTACCTCGTACAGGCCACCCACATTGCAAGGCCGTCACAGCCACCAGGTGTCACCTCAGCCCCATTGTACTCCACCCATCAGGGTGCCACCTCACACGGGTCACCTGTGAGGCAAACCCATCATGGCCGCCAGGTGTCACATCAGTCCTGTCAAACCCCACCAGGTCAGGTAAAACCTCACAAATGTCACCAGCATGGCAAGGTCATCATGACCGTGGCGTGTCACCTCAGCCCCATAACACACCACCTGGCAGGGTGAAACCTTGCATGAGCCACCCACGTGGTGAGGACTTCACAGCCACTGGGTGTCAAAATGGCCCAGACACACACCTCATGGTGGAATGCCACCTCATGCAGGTCACCCATGTGGTGAGGCCGTCACAGCCACCATGTGTCACCTCGGCCCCAACTCTCCCTACCTGATGGGGTGCTACCTCACATGTGCCACCCACATGACAATGCAGTCACAGCCACTAGCTGTCACCTCATCCCCATGACACCACACCTGGTGGGGTGTCATCTCTTGCATGCCACCCATGTGATGAGGACACCACAGCCACCAGGTGTCACCTTAGCTCAATCACACTCTGTCCTCCAGTGTGTCACCTCATGCAAGCCACACGTGTTGTGAGTCCATCACAGTCATCATGTGTCACCTCAACCCAGGTGCACCTTGCCGTGTGCAATGCCACTTCGCATGAGTCACCTGAAATGTGAGGCCTTCATGGCTGCCAGGTGTCACCTAGGCCTGGGCACACCCCACCTGGTGGGATGCTACATCTCATTGGTCACCCGCATGTTGAGGACATTACAGTGGCCTGGTGGAACCTCGGCCCCATCACTCCCTACCTGGTGGGGTGCTACCTCATACATGCCACCCACATGGCAAGGCCATCACAGCCACAAGGTGTCACCTCAGCCTGGTCACACCCTCCCCAGTGGAGAGTCACCTTTCACATGCCACCCATATTGCTCATCTGTCACACCAACCATGTGTCACCTCAACCTGGGTGCACCCCACCCAGCACTGGTAACCCACGTTGCAGGGCAATCACAGCAACCAGATGTCACCTCGGCATGGGCACACCCCACCCAGCAGGATACCACCTCATGCGGGTCACCAGTGTGTTGAGGCCCTCACGGCCGCCATGTTTCTCCTAGGCCTGGGCACACACCACCCAGTGGGGTTTCAACTCACGAATGTCACCCATGTAGTGAGGCCTTCATGGCTGCTGGTTGTCACCTTGGCCCAGTCATACACCACCCAGTAGGATGCCACCACACAGGGGTAACCAGCGTGGCAAGGCTGTCACGGCTGCCGGGTGTCATCTTGGCCCGTTCACACCACGCACAGCTGGGTGCCACCTCGTGCTAGCCACCCACGTGGCAAGTCATCTCAGCCACCATGTTTCCCTTTGGCCCCATCACTCTAGGCCTGGTGGGGTGTGACCTCACATGTGTACCCACATGGTGAGGCAGTAACGGCCATAGTGTTTTACCTCATCCCCATGACACCATGCCCAGTGGTGTGTCATCTCTTGTGTGCCATCCATGTGGCAAGCCCATCATGGCTGCTGGGTGTCACCTCAGCCCGATCACACCCTACCTGGCAGGGCTAACCTCATGCATGCCACCCACATTGCAAGTCCAATCTGGTCGCTGTGTCATGTCAACCCAGTCACAACACACCATGCAGGATTCCAAATCGCATGGGTCACCTGTGTTGTGAGGCCTTCACAGCCACTGAGTGTCATCTCGACCTGGGTACACCTTGCCCATTGGGATGTCACCTAGCATGTGCCACCCACATGGTGCAGCACTCACGGCCACCAATGTTCAGCCCCGTCACTCCCTGCCCAGGAGAATGTCACCTCAACATGGCACCTGCATGGCAAGGTGGTCACACCACTGGGTGTCACGTCTGCATGGTCACACCCCACCCCGCAGGTTGCCACCTGGCAAAGGTCAACTGTATGGTGAGGCTGTCATGGCTGCCAGATGTCTCCTCTGCCTGAGCACACAATGCCTGGTGGGGAGCCACCATGCACAGATCACCCACATGATGAGGCCCTCACAGCCACCAGGTGTCACCCTGGTTGCTTCACACACCACCCAGAGGGGTACAACCTCGTATGGGTCACCTGCATGGAGAAGCCATCACTGCCACTGGGTGACAGCTTAGCTCAGTCACACCATGTCTTGTGGGGAGCCACCTCACTTGGGTCACCCATGTGGTGAGGCTGTCCTAGCCATGGGATGTCACCTTGACCCCTTCATAGCATTCACAGCAGGGTGCCACCATGCTAGAGCCACCTAAGAGGCAAGGGATCATGACCACCATGTGTCATCTCAGCCACGTCACACCCCACCAGGCAAGGTGCTACCTCACCCATGTCACCAGCATGGTGAGGCTATCAAGGCCGCGAGGTGTCACCTAAGCCCACTCAGACACTGCCCGATGGGGTGCTACATAGTGCATGCTACTCACATGGCTAGGCCATCATGGCCACTGGGTGTCACTTCAGCCCCGTCATTCCCCACCCTGCCAGGTGCCACCTTGATGTGCCACCCGCATAGCTAGGCAATCACACCACTAGATGCCACCTTGTCCCTGTGACACCACACCTGGCACCATGTCATCTCTTGTGTGTCCCCCATGTAGTGAGGCCATCACGGCAACTGGGTGTCACCTCTTCCTGGTCAATACCCACCTGCCAGGGTGTCAACTAGCATGTGCTTCCCTCAGGACGAGACCATCACAGCCACCAGGTGTCACCTCAGCCCGATCACACACTGCACAGTGGGGTGTCACCTGGTGCATGCCACCTGTGCTTCAAGTCTGTCTCGGTCAAAGTGTGTCACCTCAATCCGGGCATACCCCACCATGTGAGATGCCACCTCGCATGGTTACTCACGTTGTGAGCACCTCTATGCCACCAGATGTCACCTTGGCCTGGTTACACCCTGCCAGGCAGGGTGCCAGCTCATGTGGGTCACCCATGTGGTGAGGTCCTCATGGCCACTGGGCATCACCTTGGACCAGTCACACACCACCTAACAGGGTGCCAATTTGCAAGGGTCACCCATGTGATGTGGCTCTCACAGCTGCTGTGGATCACTTTGGCCTGCTCACACTGCAGCCTGCAGGGTGCAATCTCACACTTGCTACGATTGTGGTGTGGCTGTCATGGCCGCCAGGTGTCCCCTTGGCCTGGTCACAACCCACACAGCATGGTGCCACCTCTTGCAGGTCACCCATGTGGCAAGGCCATCACTGCTGCCGGGTGTCACCTCAGCTCAGTCACAACCTGCGCAGCAGGAAGCCACCTAGTATAGGTCACCAGGGTTGTGAGGCTGTCACAGCCACAGGGTGTCCATTGGCCCCATCGCACCTTGCCTGGCAGGGTGCTACCATGTGTGTGCCACCCAAGTGGTGAGGCCATCACAGCCACCAGGTGCCACCTCGGCCCTGTAACACCCCACCTGGTTGGGTGCAACCTTGCACTTGCCACTCATGTAGCTGGGCCATCACAGCACCATGTGTCACCTTGGCACCCTTACACCCTGCCCAGAGCAGTGGCACTTTGCAGGTTCCACCCACATTGCAAGGCCATTACGGCTGCTGGGTGTCACTTCAGCCCCGCCACACCCTGCCTGGGGGGTGTCAACTCATGTGATTCACCCACGTGGTGAGGCCATCAGGGATATCAGGCCTCACCTCAGCCCAGGTACATCCACCCTGTGGGGTGCCACCTTACATATGTAAGCCATGTGGTGAGGCTGTCAGTGTTGCCAGGTCTCACCTCAGCCCAGGGACACCATGTCTGGCCAAGAGCCACTTCGTGCATGCCACCCACATGGCAAGGCCATGATGGCCACAGGGTGTCACCTAGGATTATCAAACACAGCCCAACAGTGTACCACCTTGGGCATGCCATGCATGTGGTGATGCTGTCATGACCATCAGGTATCACCTTGAATTGGGCACACCCCATCAGGCAGGGTGCCATCTCGTGAGGGTCACCTGGGTTGTGAGGCCCTCTCAGCCACCAGGTGGCACCTAGGCCCATGCACACCCCACCCACCAGAGTGCCATCTCACAAGGGTCACACTTGTGGCATGGCCCTCATGGCAACCGGCTGTCACCTAGGCCCAGGCACATCCAGCCCAACAGGATGCCACCATGCATGGGTCAGCCATGTGGTGAGGCTGTAATGGCTGCCAGATGTCACCTCAGCTCAGTCACACCCTGCCTGGCAAAAAGCCACCTCACATGGGTCATCCGTGTTGAGAGCCTGTCACAACCACGGGGTGTCCATTGGCCCCATCACACCCTGCTGGCAGGGTGCCACATCATGCATACCACCCAAGTGCTGAGGCCATTATGGTCACAAGGTGTAACCTCGTTCCAGTAACACCCCACCCTGATGGGAGCACCCTTGCACTTGTCACACACATAGCTGCACCGTCAAATCCACCGGGGGTACCTAGACCCCCTCACATCCCACCTGCGGTGTGCCACTTTGCATGTGCCACCCATGTTGCAAGGCCATTATGGCTGCCAGATGTCACATCAGATCCATCACACCCCACCTAGCAGAGTGCCACGTCACATCAGTCACCCACGTGCTGTGGCCATCAGGGCTGCCAGGTGTCACATCAACCTGGGCATATCCACCCAGTGGGGTGCCACCTCACAAAGGTAACCCACGTGGCAAGTACATCATAGCGGCTGGCTGTCACCTCAGCCCAGGCACACGCCACCTGATGGGGAGCCACCTTGCCCCTGTCACCCGAGTGGCAAGGCCATCACAGAAGCTGTGTTTGACATTGGCCTGGGCACACGCCGCCTGGTGGGATGCCACCACACCAGGGTCACCTATGTGGTGAGGCTGTCATGCCATTGGGTGTTGCCTCAGCCCAGTCACACATCACCTGGGGGCTGCCACCTCGCATGGGTCACCCACATGTTGATGCCCTCATGAAGGATGGGATTCACCTTCGCCTGGGCACACACCAACTGGAGGAGTGCCACATACTGTGGTGCATCTGCCTGATGAGGCCTGCATGGCAGCTGGGTGTCACCTAGACCTGGGCACACCCCACCCATCACGGTGACACATCGCACATGCCACCTGCATGGCGATGTGGTCAGGATGCCGAGTTTCACCTCGGCCACTTCACAACCTGCCCAGTGGGGAGCCACCTCATGCAGGTGATGCACATGGCAAGACCCTCATGGCCAGGGTGTCACTTAGGCCTGGTCACACCCCACCCAACAGAGTGCCACTTCACACATATCACCCATGAGGCAAGGCCGTAATGGACACTGGGGGTCCCCTCGGCCCAGTTACACACTGCCTGGCTGTGTGCCACCATGTGTGGGTCTCCCGTGTGGCTAGGCCTAGATGCCCACTGGGTTTCACCTCAGAACTGGCACAACCCGCCCAGCTGGGTGCAACCTCATGTGGGTCACCCACGTTTTGAGGCCATAATGGAAGTGGGGTTTGACCTCGGCCTGGGCAACTCCCATCGAGAGGGATGCCACTCCACATGTGCCATCCGCATGGTGAGGCCATCATGGCCACCAGGTGTCACCTCGGCCTTGGGACACTCTGCCCAGTGGAGAGCAACCTCATGCATGCCACCCATGTGGTGAGGCCTTGTACAGGTCACCTGCATGGTGAGGCCATCACAGCCACCAGGTGTCACTTTGGCACAGTCATGTGCTGCCCAACAGGTTGCCACATCACACTGGTCACCCACGTGGTAAGGCTGTCATGGCCCCTGAGTGTCACCTTAGCCTGGGCACACCCAACCTGGTGGGGTGCCACCCATGTGGTGAGGCCATCACAGAAACTGTGTTTGACCTTGGCCCAGAAACACCTGCCCAGTGGGGTTCCAGCCAGCCAGGGTCACCCATTTGGTGAGGCCCACACACTGCCAGGTGTCACCTAGGCCTGGGCACACCCCACCTGGTGGGATGCTACATCTCATTGGTCACCCGCATGTTGAGGACATTACTGTGGCCTGGTGGAACCTCGGCCCCATCACTCCCTACCTGGTGGGGTGCTACCTCGTACAGGCCACCCACATTGCAAGGCCGTCACAGCCACCAGGTGTCACCTCAGCCCCATTGTACTCCACCCATCAGGGTGCCACCTCACACGGGTCACCTGTGAGGCAAACCCATCATGGCCGCCAGGTGTCACATCAGTCCTGTCAAACCCCACCAGGTCAGGTAAAACCTCACAAATGTCACCAGCATGGCAAGGTCATCATGACCGTGGCGTGTCACCTCAGCCCCATAACACACCACCTGGCAGGGTGAAACCTTGCATGAGCCACCCACGTGGTGAGGACTTCACAGCCACTGGGTGTCAAAATGGCCCAGACACACACCTCATGGTGGAATGCCACCTCATGCAGGTCACCCATGTGGTGAGGCCGTCACAGCCACCATGTGTCACCTCGGCCCCAACTCTCCCTACCTGATGGGGTGCTACCTCACATGTGCCACCCACATGACAATGCAGTCACAGCCACTAGCTGTCACCTCATCCCCATGACACCACACCTGGTGGGGTGTCATCTCTTGCATGCCACCCATGTGATGAGGACACCACAGCCACCAGGTGTCACCTTAGCTCAATCACACTCTGTCCTCCAGTGTGTCACCTCATGCAAGCCACACGTGTTGTGAGTCCATCACAGTCATCATGTGTCACCTCAACCCAGGTGCACCTTGCCGTGTGCAATGCCACTTCGCATGAGTCACCTGAAATGTGAGGCCTTCATGGCTGCCAGGTGTCACCTAGGCCTGGGCACACCCCACCTGGTGGGATGCTACATCTCATTGGTCACCCGCATGTTGAGGACATTACAGTGGCCTGGTGGAACCTCGGCCCCATCACTCCCTACCTGGTGGGGTGCTACCTCATACATGCCACCCACATGGCAAGGCCATCACAGCCACAAGGTGTCACCTCAGCCTGGTCACACCCTCCCCAGTGGAGAGTCACCTTTCACATGCCACCCATATTGCTCATCTGTCACACCAACCATGTGTCACCTCAACCTGGGTGCACCCCACCCAGCACTGGTAACCCACGTTGCAGGGCAATCACAGCAACCAGATGTCACCTCGGCATGGGCACACCCCACCCTGCAGGATACCACCTCATGCGGGTCACCAGTGTGTTGAGGCCCTCACGGCCGCCATGTTTCTCCTAGGCCTGGGCACACACCACCCAGTGGGGTTTCAACTCACGAATGTCACCCATGTAGTGAGGCCTTCATGGCTGCTGGTTGTCACCTTGGCCCAGTCATACACCACCCAGTAGGATGCCACCACACAGGGGTAACCAGCGTGGCAAGGCTGTCACGGCTGCCGGGTGTCATCTTGGCCCGTTCACACCACGCACAGCTGGGTGCCACCTCGTGCTAGCCACCCACGTGGCAAGTCATCTCAGCCACCATGTTTCCCTTTGGCCCCATCACTCTAGGCCTGGTGGGGTGTGACCTCACATGTGTACCCACATGGTGAGGCAGTAACAGCCATAGTGTTTTACCTCATCCCCATGACACCATGCCCAGTGGTGTGTCATCTCTTGTGTGCCATCCATGTGGCAAGCCCATCATGGCTGCTGGGTGTCACCTCAGCCCGATCACACCCTACCTGGCAGGGCTAACCTCATGCATGCCACCCACATTGCAAGTCCAATCTGGTCGCTGTGTCATGTCAACCCAGTCACAACACACCATGCAGGATTCCAAATCGCATGGGTCACCTGTGTTGTGAGGCCTTCACAGCCACTGAGTGTCATCTCGACCTGGGTACACCTTGCCCATTGGGATGTCACCTAGCATGTGCCACCCACATGGTGCAGCACTCACGGCCACCAATGTTCAGCCCCGTCACTCCCTGCCCAGGAGAATGTCACCTCAACATGGCACCTGCATGGCAAGGTGGTCACACCACTGGGTGTCACGTCTGCATGGTCACACCCCACCCCGCAGGTTGCCACCTGGCAAAGGTCAACTGTATGGTGAGGCTGTCATGGCTGCCAGATGTCTCCTCTGCCTGAGCACACAATGCCTGGTGGGGAGCCACCATGCACAGATCACCCACGTGATGAGGCCCTCACAGCCACCAGGTGTCACCCTGGTTGCTTCACACACCACCCAGAGGGGTACAACCTCGTATGGGTCACCTGCATGGAGAAGCCATCACTGCCACTGGGTGACAGCTTAGCTCAGTCACACCATGTCTTGTGGGGAGCCACCTCACTTGGGTCACCCATGTGGTGAGGCTGTCCTAGCCATGGGATGTCACCTTGACCCCTTCATAGCATTCACAGCAGGGTGCCACCATGCTAGAGCCACCTAAGAGGCAAGGGATCATGACCACCATGTGTCATCTCAGCCACGTCACACCCCACCAGGCAAGGTGCTACCTCACCCATGTCACCAGCATGGTGAGGCTATCAAGGCCGCGAGGTGTCACCTAAGCCCACTCAGACACTGCCCGATGGGGTGCTACATAGTGCATGCTACTCACATGGCTAGGCCATCATGGCCACTGGGTGTCACTTCAGCCCCGTCATTCCCCACCCTGCCAGGTGCCACCTTGATGTGCCACCCGCATAGCTAGGCAATCACACCACTAGATGCCACCTTGTCCCTGTGACACCACACCTGGCACCATGTCATCTCTTGTGTGTCCCCCATGTAGTGAGGCCATCACGGCAACTGGGTGTCAACTCTTCCTGGTCAATACCCACCTGCCAGGGTGTCAACTAGCATGTGCTTCCCTCAGGACGAGACCATCACAGCCACCAGGTGTCACCTCAGCCCGATCACACACTGCACAGTGGGGTGTCACCTGGTGCATGCCACCTGTGCTTCAAGTCTGTCTCGGTCAAAGTGTGTCACCTCAATCCGGGCATACCCCACCATGTGAGATGCCACCTCGCATGGTTACTCACGTTGTGAGCACCTCTATGCCACCAGATGTCACCTTGGCCTGGTTACACCCTGCCAGGCAGGGTGCCAGCTCATGTGGGTCACCCATGTGGTGAGGTCCTCATGGCCACTGGGCATCACCTTGGACCAGTCACACACCACCTAACAGGGTGCCAATTTGCAAGGGTCACCCATGTGATGTGGCTCTCACAGCTGCTGTGGATCACTTTGGCCTGCTCACACTGCAGCCTGCAGGGTGCAATCTCACACTTGCTACGATTGTGGTGTGGCTGTCATGGCCACCAGGTGTCCCCTTGGCCTGGTCACAACCCACACAGCATGGTGCCACCTCTTGCAGGTCACCCATGTGGCAAGGCCATCACTGCTGCCGGGTGTCACCTCAGCTCAGTCACAACCTGCGCAGCAGGAAGCCACCTAGTATAGGTCACCAGGGTTGTGAGGCTGTCACAGCCACAGGGTGTCCATTGGCCCCATCGCACCTTGCCTGGCAGGGTGCTACCATGTGTGTGCCACCCAAGTGGTGAGGCCATCACAGCCACCAGGTGCCACCTCGGCCCTGTAACACCCCACCTGGTTGGGTGCAACCTTGCACTTGCCACTCATGTAGCTGGGCCATCACAGCACCATGTGTCACCTTGGCACCCTTACACCCTGCCCAGAGCAGTGGCACTTTGCAGGTTCCACCCACATTGCAAGGCCATTACGGCTGCTGGGTGTCACTTCAGCCCCGCCACACCCTGCCTGGGGGGTGTCAACTCATGTGATTCACCCACGTGGTGAGGCCATCAGGGATATCAGGCCTCACCTCAGCCCAGGTACATCCACCCTGTGGGGTGCCACCTTACATATGTAAGCCATGTGGTGAGGCTGTCAGTGTTGCCAGGTCTCACCTCAGCCCAGGGACACCATGTCTGGCCAAGAGCCACTTCGTGCATGCCACCCACATGGCAAGGCCATGACGGCCACAGGGTGTCACCTAGGATTATCAAACACAGCCCAACAGTGTACCACCTTGGGCATGCCATGCATGTGGTGATGCTGTCATGACCATCAGGTATCACCTTGAATTGGGCACACCCCATCAGGCAGGGTGCCATCTCGTGAGGGTCACCTGGGTTGTGAGGCCCTCTCAGCCACCAGGTGGCACCTAGGCCCATGCACACCCCACCCACCAGAGTGCCATCTCACAAGGGTCACACTTGTGGCATGGCCCTCATGGCAACCGGCTGTCACCTAGGCCCAGGCACATCCAGCCCAACAGGATGCCACCATGCATGGGTCAGCCATGTGGTGAGGCTGTAATGGCTGCCAGATGTCACCTCAGCTCAGTCACACCCTGCCTGGCAAAAAGCCACCTCACATGGGTCATCCGTGTTGAGAGCCTGTCACAACCACGGGGTGTCCATTGGCCCCATCACACCCTGCTGGCAGGGTGCCACATCATGCATACCACCCAAGTGCTGAGGCCATTATGGTCACAAGGTGTAACCTCGTTCCAGTAACACCCCACCCTGATGGGAGCACCCTTGCACTTGTCACACACATAGCTGCACCGTCAAATCCACCGGGGGTACCTAGACCCCCTCACATCCCACCTGCGGTGTGCCACTTTGCATGTGCCACCCATGTTGCAAGGCCATTATGGCTGCCAGATGTCACATCAGATCCATCACACCCCACCTAGCAGAGTGCCACGTCACATCAGTCACCCACGTGCTGTGGCCATCAGGGCTGCCAGGTGTCACATCAACCTGGGCATATCCACCCAGTGGGGTGCCACCTCACAAAGGTAACCCACGTGGCAAGTACATCATAGCGGCTGGCTGTCACCTCAGCCCAGGCACACGCCACCTGATGGGGAGCCACCTTGCCCCTGTCACCCGAGTGGCAAGGCCATCACAGAAGCTGTGTTTGACATTGGCCTGGGCACACGCCGCCTGGTGGGATGCCACCACACCAGGGTCACCTATGTGGTGAGGCTGTCATGCCATTGGGTGTTGCCTCAGCCCAGTCACACATCACCTGGGGGCTGCCCCCTCGCATGGGTCACCCACATGTTGATGCCCTCATGAAGGATGGGATTCACCTTCGCCTGGGCACACACCAACTGGAGGAGTGCCACATACTGTGGTGCATCTGCCTGATGAGGCCTGCATGGCAGCTGGGTGTCACCTAGACCTGGGCACACCCCACCCATCACGGTGACACATCGCACATGCCACCTGCATGGCGATGTGGTCAGGATGCCGAGTTTCACCTCGGCCACTTCACAACCTGCCCAGTGGGGAGCCACCTCATGCAGGTGATGCACATGGCAAGACCCTCATGGCCAGGGTGTCACTTAGGCCTGGTCACACCCCACCCAACAGAGTGCCACTTCACACATATCACCCATGAGGCAAGGCCGTAATGGACACTGGGGGTCCCCTCGGCCCAGTTACACACTGCCTGGCTGTGTGCCACCATGTGTGGGTCTCCCGTGTGGCTAGGCCTAGATGCCCACTGGGTTTCACCTCAGAACTGGCACAACCCACCCAGCTGGGTGCAACCTCATGTGGGTCACCCACGTTTTGAGGCCATAATGGAAGTGGGGTTTGACCTCGGCCTGGGCAACTCCCATCGAGAGGGATGCCACTCCACATGTGCCATCCGCATGGTGAGGCCATCATGGCCACCAGGTGTCACCTCGGCCTTGGGACACTCTGCCCAGTGGAGAGCAACCTCATGCATGCCCCATGTGGTGAGGCCTTGTACAGGTCACCTGCATGGTGAGGCCATCACAGCCACCAGGTGTCACTTTGGCACAGTCATGTGCTGCCCAACAGGTGGCCACATCACACTGGTCACCCACGTGGTAAGGCTGTCATGGCCCCTGAGTGTCACCTTAGCCTGGGCACACCCAACCTGGTGGGGTGCCACCCATGTGGTGAGGCCATCACAGAAACTGTGTTTGACCTTGGCCCAGAAACACCTGCCCAGTGGGGTTCCAGCCAGCCAGGGTCACCCATTTGGTGAGGCCCACACACTGCCAGGTTTCACCTAGGCCTGGGCACACCCCACCTGGTGGGATGCTACATCTCATTGGTCACCCGCATGTTGAGGACATTACTGTGGCCTGGTGGAACCTCGGCCCCATCACTCCCTACCTGGTGGGGTGCTACCTCGTACAGGCCACCCACATTGCAAGGCCGTCACAGCCACCAGGTGTCACCTCAGCCCCATTGTACTCCACCCATCAGGGTGCCACCTCACACGGGTCACCTGTGAGGCAAACCCATCATGGCCGCCAGGTGTCACATCAGTCCTGTCAAACCCCACCAGGTCAGGTAAAACCTCACAAATGTCACCAGCATGGCAAGGTCATCATGACCGTGGCGTGTCACCTCAGCCCCATAACACACCACCTGGCAGGGTGAAACCTTGCATGAGCCACCCACGTGGTGAGGACTTCACAGCCACTGGGTGTCAAAATGGCCCAGACACACGCCTCATGGTGGAATGCCACCTCATGCAGGTCACCCATGTGGTGAGGCCGTCACAGCCACCATGTGTCACCTCGGCCCCAACTCTCCCTACCTGATGGGGTGCTACCTCACATGTGCCACCCACATGACAATGCAGTCACAGCCACTAGCTGTCACCTCATCCCCATGACACCACACCTGGTGGGGTGTCATCTCTTGCATGCCACCCATGTGATGAGGACACCACAGCCACCAGGTGTCACCTTAGCTCAATCACACTCTGTCCTCCAGTGTGTCACCTCATGCAAGCCACACGTGTTGTGAGTCCATCACAGTCATCATGTGTCACCTCAACCCAGGTGCACCTTGCCGTGTGCAATGCCACTTCGCATGAGTCACCTGAAATGTGAGGCCTTCATGGCTGCCAGGTGTCACCTAGGCCTGGGCACACCCCACCTGGTGGGATGCTACATCTCATTGGTCACCCGCATGTTGAGGACATTACAGTGGCCTGGTGGAACCTCGGCCCCATCACTCCCTACCTGGTGGGGTGCTACCTCATACATGCCACCCACATGGCAAGGCCATCACAGCCACAAGGTGTCACCTCAGCCTGGTCACACCCTCCCCAGTGGAGAGTCACCTTTCACATGCCACCCATATTGCTCATCTGTCACACCAACCATGTGTCACCTCAACCTGGGTGCACCCCACCCAGCACTGGTAACCCACGTTGCAGGGCAATCACAGCAACCAGATGTCACCTCGGCATGGGCACACCCCACCCAGCAGGATACCACCTCATGCGGGTCACCAGTGTGTTGAGGCCCTCACGGCCGCCATGTTTCTCCTAGGCCTGGGCACACACCACCCAGTGGGGTTTCAACTCACGAATGTCACCCATGTAGTGAGGCCTTCATGGCTGCTGGTTGTCACCTTGGCCCAGTCATACACCACCCAGTAGGATGCCACCACACAGGGGTAACCAGCGTGGCAAGGCTGTCACGGCTGCCGGGTGTCATCTTGGCCCGTTCACACCACGCACAGCTGGGTGCCACCTCGTGCTAGCCACCCACGTGGCAAGTCATCTCAGCCACCATGTTTCCCTTTGGCCCCATCACTCTAGGCCTGGTGGGGTGTGACCTCACATGTGTACCCACATGGTGAGGCAGTAACAGCCATAGTGTTTTACCTCATCCCCATGACACCATGCCCAGTGGTGTGTCATCTCTTGTGTGCCATCCATGTGGCAAGCCCATCATGGCTGCTGGGTGTCACCTCAGCCCGATCACACCCTACCTGGCAGGGCTAACCTCATGCATGCCACCCACATTGCAAGTCCAATCTGGTCGCTGTGTCATGTCAACCCAGTCACAACACACCATGCAGGATTCCAAATCGCATGGGTCACCTGTGTTGTGAGGCCTTCACAGCCACTGAGTGTCATCTCGACCTGGGTACACCTTGCCCATTGGGATGTCACCTAGCATGTGCCACCCACATGGTGCAGCACTCACGGCCACCAATGTTCAGCCCCGTCACTCCCTGCCCAGGAGAATGTCACCTCAACATGGCACCTGCATGGCAAGGTGGTCACACCACTGGGTGTCACGTCTGCATGGTCACACCCCACCCCGCAGGTTGCCACCTGGCAAAGGTCAACTGTATGGTGAGGCTGTCATGGCTGCCAGATGTCTCCTCTGCCTGAGCACACAATGCCTGGTGGGGAGCCACCATGCACAGATCACCCACGTGATGAGGCCCTCACAGCCACCAGGTGTCACCCTGGTTGCTTCACACACCACCCAGAGGGGTACAACCTCGTATGGGTCACCTGCATGGAGAAGCCATCACTGCCACTGGGTGACAGCTTAGCTCAGTCACACCATGTCTTGTGGGGAGCCACCTCACTTGGGTCACCCATGTGGTGAGGCTGTCCTAGCCATGGGATGTCACCTTGACCCCTTCATAGCATTCACAGCAGGGTGCCACCATGCTAGAGCCACCTAAGAGGCAAGGGATCATGACCACCATGTGTCATCTCAGCCACGTCACACCCCACCAGGCAAGGTGCTACCTCACCCATGTCACCAGCATGGTGAGGCTATCAAGGCCGCGAGGTGTCACCTAAGCCCACTCAGACACTGCCCGATGGGGTGCTACATAGTGCATGCTACTCACATGGCTAGGCCATCATGGCCACTGGGTGTCACTTCAGCCCCGTCATTCCCCACCCTGCCAGGTGCCACCTTGATGTGCCACCCGCATAGCTAGGCAATCACACCACTAGATGCCACCTTGTCCCTGTGACACCACACCTGGCACCATGTCATCTCTTGTGTGTCCCCCATGTAGTGAGGCCATCACGGCAACTGGGTGTCACCTCTTCCTGGTCAATACCCACCTGCCAGGGTGTCAACTAGCATGTGCTTCCCTCAGGACGAGACCATCACAGCCACCAGGTGTCACCTCAGCCCGATCACACACTGCACAGTGGGGTGTCACCTGGTGCATGCCACCTGTGCTTCAAGTCTGTCTCGGTCAAAGTGTGTCACCTCAATCCGGGCATACCCCACCATGTGAGATGCCACCTCGCATGGTTACTCACGTTGTGAGCACCTCTATGCCACCAGATGTCACCTTGGCCTGGTTACACCCTGCCAGGCAGGGTGCCAGCTCATGTGGGTCACCCATGTGGTGAGGTCCTCATGGCCACTGGGCATCACCTTGGACCAGTCACACACCACCTAACAGGGTGCCAATTTGCAAGGGTCACCCATGTGATGTGGCTCTCACAGCTGCTGTGGATCACTTTGGCCTGCTCACACTGCAGCCTGCAGGGTGCAATCTCACACTTGCTACGATTGTGGTGTGGCTGTCATGGCCGCCAGGTGTCCCCTTGGCCTGGTCACAACCCACACAGCATGGTGCCACCTCTTGCAGGTCACCCATGTGGCAAGGCCATCACTGCTGCCGGGTGTCACCTCAGCTCAGTCACAACCTGCGCAGCAGGAAGCCACCTAGTATAGGTCACCAGGGTTGTGAGGCTGTCACAGCCACAGGGTGTCCATTGGCCCCATCGCACCTTGCCTGGCAGGGTGCTACCATGTGTGTGCCACCCAAGTGGTGAGGCCATCACAGCCACCAGGTGCCACCTCGGCCCTGTAACACCCCACCTGGTTGGGTGCAACCTTGCACTTGCCACTCATGTAGCTGGGCCATCACAGCACCATGTGTCACCTTGGCACCCTTACACCCTGCCCAGAGCAGTGGCACTTTGCAGGTTCCACCCACATTGCAAGGCCATTACGGCTGCTGGGTGTCACTTCAGCCCCGCCACACCCTGCCTGGGGGGTGTCAACTCATGTGATTCACCCACGTGGTGAGGCCATCAGGGATATCAGGCCTCACCTCAGCCCAGGTACATCCACCCTGTGGGGTGCCACCTTACATATGTAAGCCATGTGGTGAGGCTGTCAGTGTTGCCAGGTCTCACCTCAGCCCAGGGACACCATGTCTGGCCAAGAGCCACTTCGTGCATGCCACCCACATGGCAAGGCCATGACGGCCACAGGGTGTCACCTAGGATTATCAAACACAGCCCAACAGTGTACCACCTTGGGCATGCCATGCATGTGGTGATGCTGTCATGACCATCAGGTATCACCTTGAATTGGGCACACCCCATCAGGCAGGGTGCCATCTCGTGAGGGTCACCTGGGTTGTGAGGCCCTCTCAGCCACCAGGTGGCACCTAGGCCCATGCACACCCCACCCACCAGAGTGCCATCTCACAAGGGTCACACTTGTGGCATGGCCCTCATGGCAACCGGCTGTCACCTAGGCCCAGGCACATCCAGCCCAACAGGATGCCACCATGCATGGGTCAGCCATGTGGTGAGGCTGTAATGGCTGCCAGATGTCACCTCAGCTCAGTCACACCCTGCCTGGCAAAAAGCCACCTCACATGGGTCATCCGTGTTGAGAGCCTGTCACAACCACGGGGTGTCCATTGGCCCCATCACACCCTGCTGGCAGGGTGCCACATCATGCATACCACCCAAGTGCTGAGGCCATTATGGTCACAAGGTGTAACCTCGTTCCAGTAACACCCCACCCTGATGGGAGCACCCTTGCACTTGTCACACACATAGCTGCACCGTCAAATCCACCGGGGGTACCTAGACCCCCTCACATCCCACCTGCGGTGTGCCACTTTGCATGTGCCACCCATGTTGCAAGGCCATTATGGCTGCCAGATGTCACATCAGATCCATCACACCCCACCTAGCAGAGTGCCACGTCACATCAGTCACCCACGTGCTGTGGCCATCAGGGCTGCCAGGTGTCACATCAACCTGGACATATCCACCCAGTGGGGTGCCACCTCACAAAGGTAACCCACGTGGCAAGTACATCATAGCGGCTGGCTGTCACCTCAGCCCAGGCACACGCCACCTGATGGGGAGCCACCTTGCCCCTGTCACCCGAGTGGCAAGGCCATCACAGAAGCTGTGTTTGACATTGGCCTGGGCACACGCCGCCTGGTGGGATGCCACCACACCAGGGTCACCTATGTGGTGAGGCTGTCATGCCATTGGGTGTTGCCTCAGCCCAGTCACACATCACCTGGGGGCTGCCCCCTCGCATGGGTCACCCACATGTTGATGCCCTCATGAAGGATGGGATTCACCTTTGCCTGGGCACACACCAACTGGAGGAGTGCCACATACTGTGGTGCATCTGCCTGATGAGGCCTGCATGGCACCTGGGTGTCACCTAGACCTGGGCACACCCCACCCATCACGGTGACACATCGCACATGCCACCTGCATGGCGATGTGGTCAGGATGCCGAGTTTCACCTCGGCCACTTCACAACCTGCCCAGTGGGGAGCCACCTCATGCAGGTGATGCACATGGCAAGACCCTCATGGCCAGGGTGTCACTTAGGCCTGGTCACACCCCACCCAACAGAGTGCCACTTCACACATATCACCCATGAGGCAAGGCCGTAATGGACACTGGGGGTCCCCTCGGCCCAGTTACACACTGCCTGGCTGTGTGCCACCATGTGTGGGTCTCCCGTGTGGCTAGGCCTAGATGCCCACTGGGTTTCACCTCAGAACTGGCACAACCCGCCCAGCTGGGTGCAACCTCATGTGGGTCACCCACGTTTTGAGGCCATAATGGAAGTGGGGTTTGACCTCGGCCTGGGCAACTCCCATTGAGAGGGATGCCACTCCACATGTGCCATCCGCATGGTGAGGCCATCATGGCCACCAGGTGTCACCTCGGCCTTGGGACACTCTGCCCAGTGGAGAGCAACCTCATGCATGCCACCCATGTGGTGAGGCCTTGTACAGGTCACCTGCATGGTGAGGCCATCACAGCCACCAGGTGTCACTTTGGCACAGTCATGTGCTGCCCAACAGGTTGCCACATCACACTGGTCACCCACGTGGTAAGGCTGTCATGGCCCCTGAGTGTCACCTTAGCCTGGGCACACCCAACCTGGTGGGGTGCCACCCATGTGGTGAGGCCATCACAGAAACTGTGTTTGACCTTGGCCCAGAAACACCTGCCCAGTGGGGTTCCAGCCAGCCAGGGTCACCCATTTGGTGAGGCCCACACACTGCCAGGTGTCACCTAGGCCTGGGCACACCCCACCTGGTGGGATGCTACATCTCATTGGTCACCCGCATGTTGAGGACATTACTGTGGCCTGGTGGAACCTCGGCCCCATCACTCCCTACCTGGTGGGGTGCTACCTCGTACAGGCCACCCAGATTGCAAGGCCGTCACAGCCACCAGGTGTCACCTCAGCCCCATTGTACTCCACCCATCAGGGTGCCACCTCACACAGGTCACCTGTGAGGCAAACCCATCATGGCCGCCAGGTGTCACATCAGTCCTGTCAAACCCCACCAGGTCAGGTAAAACCTCACAAATGTCACCAGCATGGCAAGGTCATCATGACCGTGGCGTGTCACCTCAGCCCCATAACACACCACCTGGCAGGGTGAAACCTTGCATGAGCCACCCACGTGGTGAGGACTTCACAGCCACTGGGTGTCAAAATGGCCCAGACACACACCTCATGGTGGAATGCCACCTCATGCAGGTCACCCATGTGGTGAGGCCGTCACAGCCACCATGTGTCACCTCGGCCCCAACTCTCCCTACCTGATGGGGTGCTACCTCACATGTGCCACCCACATGACAATGCAGTCACAGCCACTAGCTGTCACCTCATCCCCATGACACCACACCTGGTGGGGTGTCATCTCTTGCATGCCACCCATGTGATGAGGACACCACAGCCACCAGGTGTCACCTTAGCTCAATCACACTCTGTCCTCCAGTGTGTCACCTCATGCAAGCCACACGTGTTGTGAGTCCATCACAGTCATCATGTGTCACCTCAACCCAGGTGCACCTTGCCGTGTGCAATGCCACTTCGCACGAGTCACCTGAAATGTGAGGCCTTCATGGCTGCCAGGTGTCACCTAGGCCTGGGCACACCCCACCTGGTGGGATGCTACATCTCATTGGTCACCCGCATGTTGAGGACATTACAGTGGCCTGGTGGAACCTCGGCCCCATCACTCCCTACCTGGTGGGGTGCTACCTCGTACATGCCACCCACATGGCAAGGCCATCACAGCCACAAGGTGTCACCTCAGCCTGGTCACACCCTCCCCAGTGGAGTGTCACCTTTCACATGCCACCCATATTGCTCATCTGTCACACCAACCATGTGTCACCTCAACCTGGGTGCACCCCACCCAGCACTGGTAACCCACGTTGCAGGGCAATCACAGCAACCAGATGTCACCTCGGCATGGGCACACCCCACCCAGCAGGATACCACCTCATGCGGGTCACCAGTGTGTTGAGGCCCTCACGGCCGCCATGTTTCTCCTAGGCCTGGGCACACACCACCCAGTGGGGTTTCAACTCACGAATGTCACCCATGTAGTGAGGCCTTCATGGCTGCTGGTTGTCACCTTGGCCCAGTCATACACCACCCAGTAGGATGCCACCACACAGGGGTAACCAGCGTGGCAAGGCTGTCACGGCTGCCGGGTGTCATCTTGGCCCGTTCACACCACGCACAGCTGGGTGCCACCTCGTGCTAGCCACCCACGTGGCAAGTCATCTCAGCCACCATGTTTCCCTTTGGCCCCATCACTCTAGGCCTGGTGGGGTGTGACCTCACATGTGTACCCACATGGTGAGGCAGTAACAGCCATAGTGTTTTACCTCATCCCCATGACACCATGCCCAGTGGTGTGTCATCTCTTGTGTGCCATCCATGTGGCAAGCCCATCATGGCTGCTGGGTGTCACCTCAGCCCGATCACACCCTACCTGGCAGGGCTAACCTCATGCATGCCACCCACATTGCAAGTCCAATCTGGTCGCTGTGTCATGTCAACCCAGTCACAACACACCATGCAGGATTCCAAATCGCATGGGTCACCTGTGTTGTGAGGCCTTCACAGCCACTGAGTGTCATCTCGACCTGGGTACACCTTGCCCATTGGGATGTCACCTAGCATGTGCCACCCACATGGTGCAGCACTCACGGCCACCAATGTTCAGCCCCGTCACTCCCTGCCCAGGAGAATGTCACCTCAACATGGCACCTGCATGGCAAGGTGGTCACACCACTGGGTGTCACGTCTGCATGGTCACACCCCACCCCGCAGGTTGCCACCTGGCAAAGGTCAACTGTATGGTGAGGCTGTCATGGCTGCCAGATGTCTCCTCTGCCTGAGCACACAATGCCTGGTGGGGAGCCACCATGCACAGATCACCCACGTGATGAGGCCCTCACAGCCACCAGGTGTCACCCTGGTTGCTTCACACACCACCCAGCGGGGTACAACCTCGTATGGGTCACCTGCATGGAGAAGCCATCACTGCCCCTGGGTGACAGCTTAGCTCAGTCACACCATGTCTTGTGGGGAGCCACCTCACTTGGGTCACCCATGTGGTGAGGCTGTCATAGCCATGGGATGTCACCTTGACCCCTTCATAGCATTCACAGCAGGGTGCCACCATGCTAGAGCCACCTAAGAGGCAAGGGATCATGACCACCATGTGTCATCTCAGCCACGTCACACCCCACCAGGCAAGGTGCTACCTCACCCATGTCACCAGCATGGTGAGGCTATCAAGGCCGCGAGGTGTCACCTAAGCCCACTCAGACACTGCCCGATGGGGTGCTACATAGTGCATGCTACTCACATGGCTAGGCCATCATGGCCACTGGGTGTCACTTCAGCCCCGTCATTCCCCACCCTGCCAGGTGCCACCTTGATGTGCCACCCGCATAGCTAGGCAATCACACCACTAGATGCCACCTTGTCCCTGTGACACCACACCTGGCACCATGTCATCTCTTGTGTGTCCCCCATGTAGTGAGGCCATCACGGCCACTGGGTGTCACCTCTTCCTGGTCAATACCCACCTGCCAGGGTGTCAACTAGCATGTGCTTCCCTCAGGACGAGACCATCACAGCCACCAGGTGTCACCTCAGCCCGATCACACACTGCACAGTGGGGTGTCACCTGGTGCATGCCACCTGTGCTTCAAGTCTGTCTCGGTCAAAGTGTGTCACCTCAATCCGGGCATACCCCACCATGTGAGATGCCACCTCGCATGGTTACTCACGTTGTGAGCACCTCTATGCCACCAGATGTCACCTTGGCCTGGTTACACCCTGCCAGGCAGGGTGCCAGCTCATGTGGGTCACCCATGTGGTGAGGTCCTCATGGCCACTGGGCATCACCTTGGACCAGTCACACACCACCTAACAGGGTGCCAATTTGCAAGGGTCACCCATGTGATGTGGCTCTCACAGCTGCTGTGGATCACTTTGGCCTGCTCACACTGCAGCCTGCAGGGTGCAATCTCACACTTGCTACGATTGTGGTGTGGCTGTCATGGCCGCCAGGTGTCCCCTTGGCCTGGTCACAACCCACACAGCATGGTGCCACCTCTTGCAGGTCACCCATGTGGCAAGGCCATCACTGCTGCCGGGTGTCACCTCAGCTCAGTCACAACCTGCGCAGCAGGAAGCCACCTAGTATAGGTCACCAGGGTTGTGAGGCTGTCACAGCCACAGGGTGTCCATTGGCCCCATCGCACCTTGCCTGGCAGGGTGCTACCATGTGTGTGCCACCCAAGTGGTGAGGCCATCACAGCCACCAGGTGCCACCTCGGCCCTGTAACACCCCACCTGGTTGGGTGCAACCTTGCACTTGCCACTCATGTAGCTGGGCCATCACAGCACCATGTGTCACCTTGGCACCCTTACACCCTGCCCAGAGCAGTGGCACTTTGCAGGTTCCACCCACATTGCAAGGCCATTACGGCTGCTGGGTGTCACTTCAGCCCCGCCACACCCTGCCTGGGGGGTGTCAACTCATGTGATTCACCCACGTGGTGAGGCCATCAGGGATATCAGGCCTCACCTCAGCCCAGGTACATCCACCCTGTGGGGTGCCACCTTACATATGTAAGCCATGTGGTGAGGCTGTCAGTGTTGCCAGGTCTCACCTCAGCCCAGGGACACCATGTCTGGCCAAGAGCCACTTCGTGCATGCCACCCACATGGCAAGGCCATGACGGCCACAGGGTGTCACCTAGGATTATCAAACACAGCCCAACAGTGTACCACCTTGGGCATGCCATGCATGTGGTGATGCTGTCATGACCATCAGGTATCACCTTGAATTGGGCACACCCCATCAGGCAGGGTGCCATCTCGTGAGGGTCACCTGGGTTGTGAGGCCCTCTCAGCCACCAGGTGGCACCTAGGCCCATGCACACCCCACCCACCAGAGTGCCATCTCACAAGGGTCACACTTGTGGCATGGCCCTCATGGCAACCGGCTGTCACCTAGGCCCAGGCACATCCAGCCCAACAGGATGCCACCATGCATGGGTCAGCCATGTGGTGAGGCTGTAATGGCTGCCAGATGTCACCTCAGCTCAGTCACACCCTGCCTGGCAAAAAGCCACCTCACATGGGTCATCCGTGTTGAGAGCCTGTCACAACCACGGGGTGTCCATTGGCCCCATCACACCCTGCTGGCAGGGTGCCACATCATGCATACCACCCAAGTGCTGAGGCCATTATGGTCACAAGGTGTAACCTCGTTCCAGTAACACCCCACCCTGATGGGAGCACCCTTGCACTTGTCACACACATAGCTGCACCGTCAAATCCACCGGGGGTACCTAGACCCCCTCACATCCCACCTGCGGTGTGCCACTTTGCATGTGCCACCCATGTTGCAAGGCCATTATGGCTGCCAGATGTCACATCAGATCCATCACACCCCACCTAGCAGAGTGCCACGTCACATCAGTCACCCACGTGCTGTGGCCATCAGGGCTGCCAGGTGTCACATCAACCTGGACATATCCACCCAGTGGGGTGCCACCTCACAAAGGTAACCCACGTGGCAAGTACATCATAGCGGCTGGCTGTCACCTCAGCCCAGGCACACGCCACCTGATGGGGAGCCACCTTGCCCCTGTCACCCGAGTGGCAAGGCCATCACAGAAGCTGTGTTTGACATTGGCCTGGGCACACGCCGCCTGGTGGGATGCCACCACACCAGGGTCACCTATGTGGTGAGGCTGTCATGCCATTGGGTGTTGCCTCAGCCCAGTCACACATCACCTGGGGGCTGCCCCCTCGCATGGGTCACCCACATGTTGATGCCCTCATGAAGGATGGGATTCACCTTTGCCTGGGCACACACCAACTGGAGGAGTGCCACATACTGTGGTGCATCTGCCTGATGAGGCCTGCATGGCACCTGGGTGTCACCTAGACCTGGGCACACCCCACCCATCACGGTGACACATCGCACATGCCACCTGCATGGCGATGTGGTCAGGATGCCGAGTTTCACCTCGGCCACTTCACAACCTGCCCAGTGGGGAGCCACCTCATGCAGGTGATGCACATGGCAAGACCCTCATGGCCAGGGTGTCACTTAGGCCTGGTCACACCCCAACCAACAGAGTGCCACTTCACACATATCACCCATGAGGCAAGGCCGTAATGGACACTGGGGGTCCCCTCGGCCCAGTTACACACTGCCTGGCTGTGTGCCACCATGTGTGGGTCTCCCGTGTGGCTAGGCCTAGATGCCCACTGGGTTTCACCTCAGAACTGGCACAACCCGCCCAGCTGGGTGCAACCTCATGTGGGTCACCCACGTTTTGAGGCCATAATGGAAGTGGGGTTTGACCTCGGCCTGGGCAACTCCCATTGAGAGGGATGCCACTCCACATGTGCCATCCGCATGGTGAGGCCATCATGGTCACCAGGTGTCACCTCGGCCTTGGGACACTCTGCCCAGTGGAGAGCAACCTCATGCATGCCACCCATGTGGTGAGGCCTTGTACAGGTCACCTGCATGGTGAGGCCATCACAGCCACCAGGTGTCACTTTGGCACAGTCATGTGCTGCCCAACAGGTTGCCACATCACACTGGTCACCCACGTGGTAAGGCTGTCATGGCCCCTGAGTGTCACCTTAGCCTGGGCACACCCAACCTGGTGGGGTGCCACCCATGTGGTGAGGCCATCACAGAAACTGTGTTTGACCTTGGCCCAGAAACACCTGCCCAGTGGGGTTCCAGCCAGCCAGGGTCACCCATTTGGTGAGGCCCACACACTGCCAGGTGTCACCTAGGCCTGGGCACACCCCACCTGGTGGGATGCTACATCTCATTGGTCACCCGCATGTTGAGGACATTACTGTGGCCTGGTGGAACCTCGGCCCCATCACTCCCTACCTGGTGGGGTGCTACCTCGTACAGGCCACCCAGATTGCAAGGCCGTCACAGCCACCAGGTGTCACCTCAGCCCCATTGTACTCCACCCATCAGGGTGCCACCTCACACAGGTCACCTGTGAGGCAAACCCATCATGGCCGCCAGGTGTCACATCAGTCCTGTCAAACCCCACCAGGTCAGGTAAAACCTCACAAATGTCACCAGCATGGCAAGGTCATCATGACCGTGGCGTGTCACCTCAGCCCCATAACACACCACCTGGCAGGGTGAAACCTTGCATGAGCCACCCACGTGGTGAGGACTTCACAGCCACTGGGTGTCAAAATGGCCCAGACACACACCTCATGGTGGAATGCCACCTCATGCAGGTCACCCATGTGGTGAGGCCGTCACAGCCACCATGTGTCACCTCGGCCCCAACTCTCCCTACCTGATGGGGTGCTACCTCACATGTGCCACCCACATGACAATGCAGTCACAGCCACTAGCTGTCACCTCATCCCCATGACACCACACCTGGTGGGGTGTCATCTCTTGCATGCCACCCATGTGATGAGGACACCACAGCCACCAGGTGTCACCTTAGCTCAATCACACTCTGTCCTCCAGTGTGTCACCTCATGCAAGCCACACGTGTTGTGAGTCCATCACAGTCATCATGTGTCTCCTCAACCCAGGTGCACCTTGCCGTGTGCAATGCCACTTCGCACGAGTCACCTGAAATGTGAGGCCTTCATGGCTGCCAGGTGTCACCTAGGCCTGGGCACACCCCACCTGGTGGGATGCTACATCTCATTGGTCACCCGCATGTTGAGGACATTACAGTGGCCTGGTGGAACCTCGGCCCCATCACTCCCTACCTGGTGGGGTGCTACCTCGTACATGCCACCCACATGGCAAGGCCATCACAGCCACAAGGTGTCACCTCAGCCTGGTCACACCCTCCCCAGTGGAGAGTCACCTTTCACATGCCACCCATATTGCTCATCTGTCACACCAACCATGTGTCACCTCAACCTGGGTGCACCCCACCCAGCACTGGTAACCCACGTTGCAGGGCAATCACAGCAACCAGATGTCACCTCGGCATGGGCACACCCCACCCAGCAGGATACCACCTCATGCGGGTCACCAGTGTGTTGAGGCCCTCACGGCCGCCATGTTTCTCCTAGGCCTGGGCACACACCACCCAGTGGGGTTTCAACTCACGAATGTCACCCATGTAGTGAGGCCTTCATGGCTGCTGGTTGTCACCTTGGCCCAGTCATACACCACCCAGTAGGATGCCACCACACAGGGGTAACCAGCGTGGCAAGGCTGTCACGGCTGCCGGGTGTCATCTTGGCCCGTTCACACCACGCACAGCTGGGTGCCACCTCGTGCTAGCCACCCACGTGGCAAGCCATCTCAGCCACCATGTTTCCCTTTGGCCCCATCACTCTAGGCCTGGTGGGGTGTGACCTCACATGTGTACCCACATGGTGAGGCAGTAACAGCCATAGTGTTTTACCTCATCCCCATGACACCATGCCCAGTGGTGTGTCATCTCTTGTGTGCCATCCATGTGGCAAGCCCATCATGGCTGCTGGGTGTCACCTCAGCCCGATCACACCCTACCTGGCAGGGCTAACCTCATGCATGCCACCCACATTGCAAGTCCAATCTGGTCGCTGTGTCATGTCAACCCAGTCACAACACACCATGCAGGATTCCAAATCGCATGGGTCACCTGTGTTGTGAGGCCTTCACAGCCACTGAGTGTCATCTCGACCTGGGTACACCTTGCCCATTGGGATGTCACCTAGCATGTGCCACCCACATGGTGCAGCACTCACGGCCACCAATGTTCAGCCCCGTCACTCCCTGCCCAGGAGAATGTCACCTCAACATGGCACCTGCATGGCAAGGTGGTCACACCACTGGGTGTCACGTCTGCATGGTCACACCCCACCCCGCAGGTTGCCACCTGGCAAAGGTCAACTGTATGGTGAGGCTGTCATGGCTGCCAGATGTCTCCTCTGCCTGAGCACACAATGCCTGGTGGGGAGCCACCATGCACAGATCACCCACGTGATGAGGCCCTCACAGCCACCAGGTGTCACCCTGGTTGCTTCACACACCACCCAGAGGGGTACAACCTCGTATGGGTCACCTGCATGGAGAAGCCATCACTGCCACTGGGTGACAGCTTAGCTCAGTCACACCATGTCTTGTGGGGAGCCACCTCACTTGGGTCACCCATGTGGTGAGGCTGTCCTAGCCATGGGATGTCACCTTGACCCCTTCATAGCATTCACAGCAGGGTGCCACCATGCTAGAGCCACCTAAGAGGCAAGGGATCATGACCACCATGTGTCATCTCAGCCACGTCACACCCCACCAGGCAAGGTGCTACCTCACCCATGTCACCAGCATGGTGAGGCTATCAAGGCCGCGAGGTGTCACCTAAGCCCACTCAGACACTGCCCGATGGGGTGCTACATAGTGCATGCTACTCACATGGCTAGGCCATCATGGCCACTGGGTGTCACTTCAGCCCCGTCATTCCCCACCCTGCCAGGTGCCACCTTGATGTGCCACCCGCATAGCTAGGCAATCACACCACTAGATGCCACCTTGTCCCTGTGACACCACACCTGGCACCATGTCATCTCTTGTGTGTCCCCCATGTAGTGAGGCCATCACGGCAACTGGGTGTCACCTCTTCCTGGTCAATACCCACCTGCCAGGGTGTCAACTAGCATGTGCTTCCCTCAGGACGAGACCATCACAGCCACCAGGTGTCACCTCAGCCCGATCACACACTGCACAGTGGGGTGTCACCTGGTGCATGCCACCTGTGCTTCAAGTCTGTCTCGGTCAAAGTGTGTCACCTCAACCCGGGCATACCCCACCATGTGAGATGCCACCTCGCATGGTTACTCACGTTGTGAGCACCTCTATGCCACCAGATGTCACCTTGGCCTGGTTACACCCTGCCAGGCAGGGTGCCAGCTCATGTGGGTCACCCATGTGGTGAGGTCCTCATGGCCACTGGGCATCACCTTGGACCAGTCACACACCACCTAACAGGGTGCCAATTTGCAAGGGTCACCCATGTGATGTGGCTCTCACAGCTGCTGTGGATCACTTTGGCCTGCTCACACTGCAGCCTGCAGGGTGCAATCTCACACTTGCTACGATTGTGGTGTGGCTGTCATGGCCGCCAGGTGTCCCCCTTGGCCTGGTCACAACCCACACAGCATGGTGCCACCTCTTGCAGGTCACCCATGTGGCAAGGCCATCACTGCTGCCGGGTGTCACCTCAGCTCAGTCACAACCTGCGCAGCAGGAAGCCACCTAGTATAGGTCACCAGGGTTGTGAGGCTGTCACAGCCACAGGGTGTCCATTGGCCCCATCGCACCTTGCCTGGCAGGGTGCTACCATGTGTGTGCCACCCAAGTGGTGAGGCCATCACAGCCACCAGGTGCCACCTCGGCCCTGTAACACCCCACCTGGTTGGGTGCAACCTTGCACTTGCCACTCATGTAGCTGGGCCATCACAGCACCATGTGTCACCTTGGCACCCTTACACCCTGCCCAGAGCAGTGGCACTTTGCAGGTTCCACCCACATTGCAAGGCCATTACGGCTGCTGGGTGTCACTTCAGCCCCGCCACACCCTGCCTGGGGGGTGTCAACTCATGTGATTCACCCACGTGGTGAGGCCATCAGGGATATCAGGCCTCACCTCAGCCCAGGTACATCCACCCTGTGGGGTGCCACCTTACATATGTAAGCCATGTGGTGAGGCTGTCAGTGTTGCCAGGTCTCACCTCAGCCCAGGGACACCATGTCTGGCCAAGAGCCACTTCGTGCATGCCACCCACATGGCAAGGCCATGACGGCCACAGGGTGTCACCTAGGATTATCAAACACAGCCCAACAGTGTACCACCTTGGGCATGCCATGCATGTGGTGATGCTGTCATGACCATCAGGTATCACCTTGAATTGGGCACACCCCATCAGGCAGGGTGCCATCTCGTGAGGGTCACCTGGGTTGTGAGGCCCTCTCAGCCACCAGGTGGCACCTAGGCCCATGCACACCCCACCCACCAGAGTGCCATCTCACAAGGGTCACACTTGTGGCATGGCCCTCATGGCAACCGGCTGTCACCTAGGCCCAGGCACATCCAGCCCAACAGGATGCCACCATGCATGGGTCAGCCATGTGGTGAGGCTGTAATGGCTGCCAGATGTCACCTCAGCTCAGTCACACCCTGCCTGGCAAAAAGCCACCTCACATGGGTCATCCGTGTTGAGAGCCTGTCACAACCACGGGGTGTCCATTGGCCCCATCACACCCTGCTGGCAGGGTGCCACATCATGCATACCACCCAAGTGCTGAGGCCATTATGGTCACAAGGTGTAACCTCGTTCCAGTAACACCCCACCCTGATGGGAGCACCCTTGCACTTGTCACACACATAGCTGCACCGTCAAATCCACCGGGGGTACCTAGACCCCCTCACATCCCACCTGCGGTGTGCCACTTTGCATGTGCCACCCATGTTGCAAGGCCATTATGGCTGCCAGATGTCACATCAGATCCATCACACCCCACCTAGCAGAGTGCCACGTCACATCAGTCACCCACGTGCTGTGGCCATCAGGGCTGCCAGGTGTCACATCAACCTGGACATATCCACCCAGTGGGGTGCCACCTCACAAAGGTAACCCACGTGGCAAGTACATCATAGCGGCTGGCTGTCACCTCAGCCCAGGCACACGCCACCTGATGGGGAGCCACCTTGCCCCTGTCACCCGAGTGGCAAGGCCATCACAGAAGCTGTGTTTGACATTGGCCTGGGCACACGCCGCCTGGTGGGATGCCACCACACCAGGGTCACCTATGTGGTGAGGCTGTCATGCCATTGGGTGTTGCCTCAGCCCAGTCACACATCACCTGGGGGCTGCCCCCTCGCATGGGTCACCCACATGTTGATGCCCTCATGAAGGATGGGATTCACCTTCGCCTGGGCACACACCAACTGGAGGAGTGCCACATACTGTGGTGCATCTGCCTGATGAGGCCTGCATGGCAGCTGGGTGTCACCTAGACCTGGGCACACCCCACCCATCACGGTGACACATCGCACATGCCACCTGCATGGCGATGTGGTCAGGATGCCGAGTTTCACCTCGGCCACTTCACAACCTGCCCAGTGGGGAGCCACCTCATGCAGGTGATGCACATGGCAAGACCCTCATGGCCAGGGTGTCACTTAGGCCTGGTCACACCCCACCCAACAGAGTGCCACTTCACACATATCACCCATGAGGCAAGGCCGTAATGGACACTGGGGGTCCCCTCGGCCCAGTTACACACTGCCTGGCTGTGTGCCACCATGTGTGGGTCTCCCGTGTGGCTAGGCCTAGATGCCCACTGGGTTTCACCTCAGAACTGGCACAACCCGCCCAGCTGGGTGCAACCTCATGTGGGTCACCCACGTTTTGAGGCCATAATGGAAGTGGGGTTTGACCTCGGCCTGGGCAACTCCCATTGAGAGGGATGCCACTCCACATGTGCCATCCGCATGGTGAGGCCATCATGGCCACCAGGTGTCACCTCGGCCTTGGGACACTCTGCCCAGTGGAGAGCAACCTCATGCATGCCACCCATGTGGTGAGGCCTTGTACAGGTCACCTGCATGGTGAGGCCATCACAGCCACCAGGTGTCACTTTGGCACAGTCATGTGCTGCCCAACAGGTTGCCACATCACACTGGTCACCCACGTGGTAAGGCTGTCATGGCCCCTGAGTGTCACCTTAGCCTGGGCACACCCAACCTGGTGGGGTGCCACCCATGTGGTGAGGCCATCACAGAAACTGTGTTTGACCTTGGCCCAGAAACACCTGCCCAGTGGGGTTCCAGCCAGCCAGGGTCACCCATTTGGTGAGGCCCACACACTGCCAGGTGTCACCTAGGCCTGGGCACACCCCACCTGGTGGATGCTACATCTCATTGGTCACCCGCATGTTGAGGACATTACTGTGGCCTGGTGGAACCTCGGCCCCATCACTCCCTACCTGGTGGGGTGCTACCTCGTACAGGCCACCCACATTGCAAGGCCGTCACAGCCACCAGGTGTCACCTCAGCCCCATTGTACTCCACCCATCAGGGTGCCACCTCACACAGGTCACCTGTGAGGCAAACCCATCATGGCCGCCAGGTGTCACATCAGTCCTGTCAAACCCCACCAGGTCAGGTAAAACCTCACAAATGTCACCAGCATGGCAAGGTCATCATGACCGTGGCGTGTCACCTCAGCCCCATAACACACCACCTGGCAGGGTGAAACCTTGCATGAGCCACCCACGTGGTGTGGACTTCACAGCCACTGGGTGTCAAAATGGCCCAGACACACACCTCATGCTGGAATGCCACCTCATGCAGGTCACCCATGTGGTGAGGCCATCACAGCCACCATGTGTCACCTCGGCCCCAACTCTCCCTACCTGATGGGGTGCTACCTCACATGTGCCACCCACATGACAATGCAGTCACAGCCACTAGCTGTCACCTCATCCCATGACACCACACCTGGTGGGGTGTCATCTCTTGCATGCCACCCATGTGATGAGGACACCACAGCCACCAGGTGTCACCTTAGCTCAATCACACTCTGTCCTCCAGTGTGTCACCTCATGCAAGCCACACGTGTTGTGAGTCCATCACAGTCATCATGTGTCACCTCAACCCAGGTGCACCTTGCCGTGTGCAATGCCACTTCGCACGAGTCACCTGAAATGTGAGGCCTTCATGGCTGCCAGGTGTCACCTAGGCCTGGGCACACCCCACCTGGTGGGATGCTACATCTCATTGGTCACCCGCATGTTGAGGACATTACAGTGGCCTGGTGGAACCTCGGCCCCATCACTCCCTACCTGGTGGGGTGCTACCTCGTACATGCCACCCACATGGCAAGGCCATCACAGCCACAAGGTGTCACCTCAGCCTGGTCACACCCTCCCCAGTGGAGAGTCACCTTTCACATGCCACCCATATTGCTCATCTGTCACACCAACCATGTGTCACCTCAACCTGGGTGCACCCCACCCAGCACTGGTAACCCACGTTGCAGGGCAATCACAGCAACCAGATGTCACCTCGGCATGGGCACACCCCACCCAGCAGGATACCACCTCATGCGGGTCACCAGTGTGTTGAGGCCCTCACGGCCGCCATGTTTCTCCTAGGCCTGGGCACACACCACCCAGTGGGGTTTCAACTCACGAATGTCACCCATGTAGTGAGGCCTTCATGGCTGCTGGTTGTCACCTTGGCCCAGTCATACACCACCCAGTAGGATGCCACCACACAGGGGTAACCAGCGTGGCAAGGCTGTCACGGCTGCCGGGTGTCATCTTGGCCCATTCACACCACGCACAGCTGGGTGCCACCTCGTGCTAGCCACCCACGTGGCAAGTCATCTCAGCCACCATGTTTCCCTTTGGCCCCATCACTCTAGGCCTGGTGGGGTGTGACCTCACATGTGTACCCACATGGTGAGGCAGTAACAGCCATAGTGTTTTACCTCATCCCCATGACACCATGCCCAGTGGTGTGTCATCTCTTGTGTGCCATCCATGTGGCAAGCCCATCATGGCTGCTGGGTGTCACCTCAGGCCGATCACACCCTACCTGGCAGGGCTAACCTCATGCATGCCACCCACATTGCAAGTCCAATCTGGTCGCTGTGTCATGTCAACCCAGTCACAACACACCATGCAGGATTCCAAATCGCATGGGTCACCTGTGTTGTGAGGCCTTCACAGCCACTGAGTGTCATCTCGACCTGGGTACACCTTGCCCATTGGGATGTCACCTAGCATGTGCCACCCACATGGTGCAGCACTCACGGCCACCAATGTTCAGCCCCGTCACTCCCTGCCCAGGAGAATGTCACCTCAACATGGCACCTGCATGGCAAGGTGGTCACACCACTGGGTGTCACGTCTGCATGGTCACACCCCACCCCGCAGGTTGCCACCTGGCAAATGTCAACTGTATGGTGAGGTTGTCATGGCTGCCAGATGTCTCCTCTGCCTGAGCACACAATGCCTGGTGGGGAGCCACCATGCACAGATCACCCACGTGATGAGGCCCTCACAGCCACCAGGTGTCACCCTGGTTGCTTCACACACCACCCAGAGGGGTACAACCTCGTATGGGTCACCTGCATGGAGAAGCCATCACTGCCACTGGGTGACAGCTTAGCTCAGTCACACCATGTCTTGTGGGGAGCCACCTCACTTGGGTCACCCATGTGGTGAGGCTGTCCTAGCCATGGGATGTCACCTTGACCCCTTCATAGCATTCACAGCAGGGTGCCACCATGCTAGAGCCACCTAAGAGGCAAGGGATCATGACCACCATGTGTCATCTCAGCCACGTCACACCCCACCAGGCAAGGTGCTACCTCACCCATGTCACCAGCATGGTGAGGCTATCAAGGCCGCGAGGTGTCACCTAAGCCCACTCAGACACTGCCCGATGGGGTGCTACATAGTGCATGCTACTCACATGGCTAGGCCATCATGGCCACTGGGTGTCACTTCAGCCCCGTCATTCCCCACCCTGCCAGGTGCCACCTTGATGTGCCACCCGCATAGCTAGGCAATCACACCACTAGATGCCACCTTGTCCCTGTGACACCACACCTGGCACCATGTCATCTCTTGTGTGTCCCCCATGTAGTGAGGCCATCACGGCAACTGGGTGTCAACTCTTCCTGGTCAATACCCACCTGCCAGGGTGTCAACTAGCATGTGCTTCCCTCAGGACGAGACCATCACAGCCACCAGGTGTCACCTCAGCCCGATCACACACTGCACAGTGGGGTGTCACCTGGTGCATGCCACCTGTGCTTCAAGTCTGTCTCGGTCAAAGTGTGTCACCTCAATCCGGGCATACCCCACCATGTGAGATGCCACCTCGCATGGTTACTCACGTTGTGAGCACCTCTATGCCACCAGATGTCACCTTGGCCTGGTTACACCCTGCCAGGCAGGGTGCCAGCTCATGTGGGTCACCCATGTGGTGAGGTCCTCATGGCCACTGGGCATCACCTTGGACCAGTCACACACCACCTAACAGGGTGCCAATTTGCAAGGGTCACCCATGTGATGTGGCTCTCACAGCTGCTGTGGATCACTTTGGCCTGCTCACACTGCAGCCTGCAGGGTGCAATCTCACACTTGCTACGATTGTGGTGTGGCTGTCATGGCCACCAGGTGTCCCCTTGGCCTGGTCACAACCCACACAGCATGGTGCCACCTCTTGCAGGTCACCCATGTGGCAAGGCCATCACTGCTGCCGGGTGTCACCTCAGCTCAGTCACAACCTGCGCAGCAGGAAGCCACCTAGTATAGGTCACCAGGGTTGTGAGGCTGTCACAGCCACAGGGTGTCCATTGGCCCCATCGCACCTTGCCTGGCAGGGTGCTACCATGTGTGTGCCACCCAAGTGGTGAGGCCATCACAGCCACCAGGTGCCACCTCGGCCCTGTAACACCCCACCTGGTTGGGTGCAACCTTGCACTTGCCACTCATGTAGCTGGGCCATCACAGCACCATGTGTCACCTTGGCACCCTTACACCCTGCCCAGAGCAGTGGCACTTTGCAGGTTCCACCCACATTGCAAGGCCATTACGGCTGCTGGGTGTCACTTCAGCCCCGCCACACCCTGCCTGGGGGGTGTCAACTCATGTGATTCACCCACGTGGTGAGGCCATCAGGGATATCAGGCCTCACCTCAGCCCAGGTACATCCACCCTGTGGGGTGCCACCTTACATATGTAAGCCATGTGGTGAGGCTGTCAGTGTTGCCAGGTCTCACCTCAGCCCAGGGACACCATGTCTGGCCAAGAGCCACTTCGTGCATGCCACCCACATGGCAAGGCCATGACGGCCACAGGGTGTCACCTAGGATTATCAAACACAGCCCAACAGTGTACCACCTTGGGCATGCCATGCATGTGGTGATGCTGTCATGACCATCAGGTATCACCTTGAATTGGGCACACCCCATCAGGCAGGGTGCCATCTCGTGAGGGTCACCTGGGTTGTGAGGCCCTCTCAGCCACCAGGTGGCACCTAGGCCCATGCACACCCCACCCACCAGAGTGCCATCTCACAAGGGTCACACTTGTGGCATGGCCCTCATGGCAACCGGCTGTCACCTAGGCCCAGGCACATCCAGCCCAACAGGATGCCACCATGCATGGGTCAGCCATGTGGTGAGGCTGTAATGGCTGCCAGATGTCACCTCAGCTCAGTCACACCCTGCCTGGCAAAAAGCCACCTCACATGGGTCATCCGTGTTGAGAGCCTGTCACAACCACGGGGTGTCCATTGGCCCCATCACACCCTGCTGGCAGGGTGCCACATCATGCATACCACCCAAGTGCTGAGGCCATTATGGTCACAAGGTGTAACCTCGTTCCAGTAACACCCCACCCTGATGGGAGCACCCTTGCACTTGTCACACACATAGCTGCACCGTCAAATCCACCGGGGGTACCTAGACCCCCTCACATCCCACCTGCGGTGTGCCACTTTGCATGTGCCACCCATGTTGCAAGGCCATTATGGCTGCCAGATGTCACATCAGATCCATCACACCCCACCTAGCAGAGTGCCACGTCACATCAGTCACCCACGTGCTGTGGCCATCAGGGCTGCCAGGTGTCACATCAACCTGGGCATATCCACCCAGTGGGGTGCCACCTCACAAAGGTAACCCACGTGGCAAGTACATCATAGCGGCTGGCTGTCACCTCAGCCCAGGCACACGCCACCTGATGGGGAGCCACCTTGCCCCTGTCACCCGAGTGGCAAGGCCATCACAGAAGCTGTGTTTGACATTGGCCTGGGCACACGCCGCCTGGTGGGATGCCACCACACCAGGGTCACCTATGTGGTGAGGCTGTCATGCCATTGGGTGTTGCCTCAGCCCAGTCACACATCACCTGGGGGCTGCCCCCTCGCATGGGTCACCCACATGTTGATGCCCTCATGAAGGATGGGATTCACCTTCGCCTGGGCACACACCAACTGGAGGAGTGCCACATACTGTGGTGCATCTGCCTGATGAGGCCTGCATGGCAGCTGGGTGTCACCTAGACCTGGGCACACCCCACCCATCACGGTGACACATCGCACATGCCACCTGCATGGCGATGTGGTCAGGATGCCGAGTTTCACCTCGGCCACTTCACAACCTGCCCAGTGGGGAGCCACCTCATGCAGGTGATGCACATGGCAAGACCCTCATGGCCAGGGTGTCACTTAGGCCTGGTCACACCCCACCCAACAGAGTGCCACTTCACACATATCACCCATGAGGCAAGGCCGTAATGGACACTGGGGGTCCCCTCGGCCCAGTTACACACTGCCTGGCTGTGTGCCACCATGTGTGGGTCTCCCGTGTGGCTAGGCCTAGATGCCCACTGGGTTTCACCTCAGAACTGGCACAACCCACCCAGCTGGGTGCAACCTCATGTGGGTCACCCACGTTTTGAGGCCATAATGGAAGTGGGGTTTGACCTCGGCCTGGGCAACTCCCATCGAGAGGGATGCCACTCCACATGTGCCATCCGCATGGTGAGGCCATCATGGCCACCAGGTGTCACCTCGGCCTTGGGACACTCTGCCCAGTGGAGAGCAACCTCATGCATGCCCCATGTGGTGAGGCCTTGTACAGGTCACCTGCATGGTGAGGCCATCACAGCCACCAGGTGTCACTTTGGCACAGTCATGTGCTGCCCAACAGGTGGCCACATCACACTGGTCACCCACGTGGTAAGGCTGTCATGGCCCCTGAGTGTCACCTTAGCCTGGGCACACCCAACCTGGTGGGGTGCCACCCATGTGGTGAGGCCATCACAGAAACTGTGTTTGACCTTGGCCCAGAAACACCTGCCCAGTGGGGTTCCAGCCAGCCAGGGTCACCCATTTGGTGAGGCCCACACACTGCCAGGTTTCACCTAGGCCTGGGCACACCCCACCTGGTGGGATGCTACATCTCATTGGTCACCCGCATGTTGAGGACATTACTGTGGCCTGGTGGAACCTCGGCCCCATCACTCCCTACCTGGTGGGGTGCTACCTCGTACAGGCCACCCACATTGCAAGGCCGTCACAGCCACCAGGTGTCACCTCAGCCCCATTGTACTCCACCCATCAGGGTGCCACCTCACACGGGTCACCTGTGAGGCAAACCCATCATGGCCGCCAGGTGTCACATCAGTCCTGTCAAACCCCACCAGGTCAGGTAAAACCTCACAAATGTCACCAGCATGGCAAGGTCATCATGACCGTGGCGTGTCACCTCAGCCCCATAACACACCACCTGGCAGGGTGAAACCTTGCATGAGCCACCCACGTGGTGAGGACTTCACAGCCACTGGGTGTCAAAATGGCCCAGACACACGCCTCATGGTGGAATGCCACCTCATGCAGGTCACCCATGTGGTGAGGCCGTCACAGCCACCATGTGTCACCTCGGCCCCAACTCTCCCTACCTGATGGGGTGCTACCTCACATGTGCCACCCACATGACAATGCAGTCACAGCCACTAGCTGTCACCTCATCCCCATGACACCACACCTGGTGGGGTGTCATCTCTTGCATGCCACCCATGTGATGAGGACACCACAGCCACCAGGTGTCACCTTAGCTCAATCACACTCTGTCCTCCAGTGTGTCACCTCATGCAAGCCACACGTGTTGTGAGTCCATCACAGTCATCATGTGTCACCTCAACCCAGGTGCACCTTGCCGTGTGCAATGCCACTTCGCATGAGTCACCTGAAATGTGAGGCCTTCATGGCTGCCAGGTGTCACCTAGGCCTGGGCACACCCCACCTGGTGGGATGCTACATCTCATTGGTCACCCGCATGTTGAGGACATTACAGTGGCCTGGTGGAACCTCGGCCCCATCACTCCCTACCTGGTGGGGTGCTACCTCATACATGCCACCCACATGGCAAGGCCATCACAGCCACAAGGTGTCACCTCAGCCTGGTCACACCCTCCCCAGTGGAGAGTCACCTTTCACATGCCACCCATATTGCTCATCTGTCACACCAACCATGTGTCACCTCAACCTGGGTGCACCCCACCCAGCACTGGTAACCCACGTTGCAGGGCAATCACAGCAACCAGATGTCACCTCGGCATGGGCACACCCCACCCAGCAGGATACCACCTCATGCGGGTCACCAGTGTGTTGAGGCCCTCACGGCCGCCATGTTTCTCCTAGGCCTGGGCACACACCACCCAGTGGGGTTTCAACTCACGAATGTCACCCATGTAGTGAGGCCTTCATGGCTGCTGGTTGTCACCTTGGCCCAGTCATACACCACCCAGTAGGATGCCACCACACAGGGGTAACCAGCGTGGCAAGGCTGTCACGGCTGCCGGGTGTCATCTTGGCCCGTTCACACCACGCACAGCTGGGTGCCACCTCGTGCTAGCCACCCACGTGGCAAGTCATCTCAGCCACCATGTTTCCCTTTGGCCCCATCACTCTAGGCCTGGTGGGGTGTGACCTCACATGTGTACCCACATGGTGAGGCAGTAACAGCCATAGTGTTTTACCTCATCCCCATGACACCATGCCCAGTGGTGTGTCATCTCTTGTGTGCCATCCATGTGGCAAGCCCATCATGGCTGCTGGGTGTCACCTCAGCCCGATCACACCCTACCTGGCAGGGCTAACCTCATGCATGCCACCCACATTGCAAGTCCAATCTGGTCGCTGTGTCATGTCAACCCAGTCACAACACACCATGCAGGATTCCAAATCGCATGGGTCACCTGTGTTGTGAGGCCTTCACAGCCACTGAGTGTCATCTCGACCTGGGTACACCTTGCCCATTGGGATGTCACCTAGCATGTGCCACCCACATGGTGCAGCACTCACGGCCACCAATGTTCAGCCCCGTCACTCCCTGCCCAGGAGAATGTCACCTCAACATGGCACCTGCATGGCAAGGTGGTCACACCACTGGGTGTCACGTCTGCATGGTCACACCCCACCCCGCAGGTTGCCACCTGGCAAAGGTCAACTGTATGGTGAGGCTGTCATGGCTGCCAGATGTCTCCTCTGCCTGAGCACACAATGCCTGGTGGGGAGCCACCATGCACAGATCACCCACGTGATGAGGCCCTCACAGCCACCAGGTGTCACCCTGGTTGCTTCACACACCACCCAGAGGGGTACAACCTCGTATGGGTCACCTGCATGGAGAAGCCATCACTGCCACTGGGTGACAGCTTAGCTCAGTCACACCATGTCTTGTGGGGAGCCACCTCACTTGGGTCACCCATGTGGTGAGGCTGTCCTAGCCATGGGATGTCACCTTGACCCCTTCATAGCATTCACAGCAGGGTGCCACCATGCTAGAGCCACCTAAGAGGCAAGGGATCATGACCACCATGTGTCATCTCAGCCACGTCACACCCCACCAGGCAAGGTGCTACCTCACCCATGTCACCAGCATGGTGAGGCTATCAAGGCCACGAGGTGTCACCTAAGCCCACTCAGACACTGCCCGATGGGGTGCTACATAGTGCATGCTACTCACATGGCTAGGCCATCATGGCCACTGGGTGTCACTTCAGCCCCGTCATTCCCCACCCTGCCAGGTGCCACCTTGATGTGCCACCCGCATAGCTAGGCAATCACACCACTAGATGCCACCTTGTCCCTGTGACACCACACCTGGCACCATGTCATCTCTTGTGTGTCCCCCATGTAGTGAGGCCATCACGGCCACTGGGTGTCACCTCTTCCTGGTCAATACCCACCTGCCAGGGTGTCAACTAGCATGTGCTTCCCTCAGGACGAGACCATCACAGCCACCAGGTGTCACCTCAGCCCGATCACACACTGCACAGTGGGGTGTCACCTGGTGCATGCCACCTGTGCTTCAAGTCTGTCTCGGTCAAAGTGTGTCACCTCAATCCGGGCATACCCCACCATGTGAGATGCCACCTCGCATGGTTACTCACGTTGTGAGCACCTCTATGCCACCAGATGTCACCTTGGCCTGGTTACACCCTGCCAGGCAGGGTGCCAGCTCATGTGGGTCACCCATGTGGTGAGGTCCTCATGGCCACTGGGCATCACCTTGGACCAGTCACACACCACCTAACAGGGTGCCAATTTGCAAGGGTCACCCATGTGATGTGGCTCTCACAGCTGCTGTGGATCACTTTGGCCTGCTCACACTGCAGCCTGCAGGGTGCAATCTCACACTTGCTACGATTGTGGTGTGGCTGTCATGGCCGCCAGGTGTCCCCTTGGCCTGGTCACAACCCACACAGCATGGTGCCACCTCTTGCAGGTCACCCATGTGGCAAGGCCATCACTGCTGCCGGGTGTCACCTCAGCTCAGTCACAACCTGCGCAGCAGGAAGCCACCTAGTATAGGTCACCAGGGTTGTGAGGCTGTCACAGCCACAGGGTGTCCATTGGCCCCATCGCACCTTGCCTGGCAGGGTGCTACCATGTGTGTGCCACCCAAGTGGTGAGGCCATCACAGCCACCAGGTGCCACCTCGGCCCTGTAACACCCCACCTGGTTGGGTGCAACCTTGCACTTGCCACTCATGTAGCTGGGCCATCACAGCACCATGTGTCACCTTGGCACCCTTACACCCTGCCCAGAGCAGTGGCACTTTGCAGGTTCCACCCACATTGCAAGGCCATTACGGCTGCTGGGTGTCACTTCAGCCCCGCCACACCCTGCCTGGGGGGTGTCAACTCATGTGATTCACCCACGTGGTGAGGCCATCAGGGATATCAGGCCTCACCTCAGCCCAGGTACATCCACCCTGTGGGGTGCCACCTTACATATGTAAGCCATGTGGTGAGGCTGTCAGTGTTGCCAGGTCTCACCTCAGCCCAGGGACACCATGTCTGGCCAAGAGCCACTTCGTGCATGCCACCCACATGGCAAGGCCATGACGGCCACAGGGTGTCACCTAGGATTATCAAACACAGCCCAACAGTGTACCACCTTGGGCATGCCATGCATGTGGTGATGCTGTCATGACCATCAGGTATCACCTTGAATTGGGCACACCCCATCAGGCAGGGTGCCATCTCGTGAGGGTCACCTGGGTTGTGAGGCCCTCTCAGCCACCAGGTGGCACCTAGGCCCATGCACACCCCACCCACCAGAGTGCCATCTCACAAGGGTCACACTTGTGGCATGGCCCTCATGGCAACCGGCTGTCACCTAGGCCCAGGCACATCCAGCCCAACAGGATGCCACCATGCATGGGTCAGCCATGTGGTGAGGCTGTAATGGCTGCCAGATGTCACCTCAGCTCAGTCACACCCTGCCTGGCAAAAAGCCACCTCACATGGGTCATCCGTGTTGAGAGCCTGTCACAACCACGGGGTGTCCATTGGCCCCATCACACCCTGCTGGCAGGGTGCCACATCATGCATACCACCCAAGTGCTGAGGCCATTATGGTCACAAGGTGTAACCTCGTTCCAGTAACACCCCACCCTGATGGGAGCACCCTTGCACTTGTCACACACATAGCTGCACCGTCAAATCCACCGGGGGTACCTAGACCCCCTCACATCCCACCTGCGGTGTGCCACTTTGCATGTGCCACCCATGTTGCAAGGCCATTATGGCTGCCAGATGTCACATCAGATCCATCACACCCCACCTAGCAGAGTGCCACGTCACATCAGTCACCCACGTGCTGTGGCCATCAGGGCTGCCAGGTGTCACATCAACCTGGACATATCCACCCAGTGGGGTGCCACCTCACAAAGGTAACCCACGTGGCAAGTACATCATAGCGGCTGGCTGTCACCTCAGCCCAGGCACACGCCACCTGATGGGGAGCCACCTTGCCCCTGTCACCCGAGTGGCAAGGCCATCACAGAAGCTGTGTTTGACATTGGCCTGGGCACACGCCGCCTGGTGGGATGCCACCACACCAGGGTCACCTATGTGGTGAGGCTGTCATGCCATTGGGTGTTGCCTCAGCCCAGTCACACATCACCTGGGGGCTGCCCCCTCGCATGGGTCACCCACATGTTGATGCCCTCATGAAGGATGGGATTCACCTTTGCCTGGGCACACACCAACTGGAGGAGTGCCACATACTGTGGTGCATCTGCCTGATGAGGCCTGCATGGCACCTGGGTGTCACCTAGACCTGGGCACACCCCACCCATCACGGTGACACATCGCACATGCCACCTGCATGGCGATGTGGTCAGGATGCCGAGTTTCACCTCGGCCACTTCACAACCTGCCCAGTGGGGAGCCACCTCATGCAGGTGATGCACATGGCAAGACCCTCATGGCCAGGGTGTCACTTAGGCCTGGTCACACCCCACCCAACAGAGTGCCACTTCACACATATCACCCATGAGGCAAGGCCGTAATGGACACTGGGGGTCCCCTCGGCCCAGTTACACACTGCCTGGCTGTGTGCCACCATGTGTGGGTCTCCCGTGTGGCTAGGCCTAGATGCCCACTGGGTTTCACCTCAGAACTGGCACAACCCGCCCAGCTGGGTGCAACCTCATGTGGGTCACCCACGTTTTGAGGCCATAATGGAAGTGGGGTTTGACCTCGGCCTGGGCAACTCCCATTGAGAGGGATGCCACTCCACATGTGCCATCCGCATGGTGAGGCCATCATGGCCACCAGGTGTCACCTCGGCCTTGGGACACTCTGCCCAGTGGAGAGCAACCTCATGCATGCCACCCATGTGGTGAGGCCTTGTACAGGTCACCTGCATGGTGAGGCCATCACAGCCACCAGGTGTCACTTTGGCACAGTCATGTGCTGCCCAACAGGTTGCCACATCACACTGGTCACCCACGTGGTAAGGCTGTCATGGCCCCTGAGTGTCACCTTAGCCTGGGCACACCCAACCTGGTGGGGTGCCACCCATGTGGTGAGGCCATCACAGAAACTGTGTTTGACCTTGGCCCAGAAACACCTGCCCAGTGGGGTTCCAGCCAGCCAGGGTCACCCATTTGGTGAGGCCCACACACTGCCAGGTGTCACCTAGGCCTGGGCACACCCCACCTGGTGGGATGCTACATCTCATTGGTCACCCGCATGTTGAGGACATTACTGTGGCCTGGTGGAACCTCGGCCCCATCACTCCCTACCTGGTGGGGTGCTACCTCGTACAGGCCACCCAGATTGCAAGGCCGTCACAGCCACCAGGTGTCACCTCAGCCCCATTGTACTCCACCCATCAGGGTGCCACCTCACACAGGTCACCTGTGAGGCAAACCCATCATGGCCGCCAGGTGTCACATCAGTCCTGTCAAACCCCACCAGGTCAGGTAAAACCTCACAAATGTCACCAGCATGGCAAGGTCATCATGACCGTGGCGTGTCACCTCAGCCCCATAACACACCACCTGGCAGGGTGAAACCTTGCATGAGCCACCCACGTGGTGAGGACTTCACAGCCACTGGGTGTCAAAATGGCCCAGACACACACCTCATGGTGGAATGCCACCTCATGCAGGTCACCCATGTGGTGAGGCCGTCACAGCCACCATGTGTCACCTCGGCCCCAACTCTCCCTACCTGATGGGGTGCTACCTCACATGTGCCACCCACATGACAATGCAGTCACAGCCACTAGCTGTCACCTCATCCCCATGACACCACACCTGGTGGGGTGTCATCTCTTGCATGCCACCCATGTGATGAGGACACCACAGCCACCAGGTGTCACCTTAGCTCAATCACACTCTGTCCTCCAGTGTGTCACCTCATGCAAGCCACACGTGTTGTGAGTCCATCACAGTCATCATGTGTCACCTCAACCCAGGTGCACCTTGCCGTGTGCAATGCCACTTCGCATGAGTCACCTGAAATGTGAGGCCTTCATGGCTGCCAGGTGTCACCTAGGCCTGGGCACACCCCACCTGGTGGGATGCTACATCTCATTGGTCACCCGCATGTTGAGGACATTACAGTGGCCTGGTGGAACCTCGGCCCCATCACTCCCTACCTGGTGGGGTGCTACCTCGTACATGCCACCCACATGGCAAGGCCATCACAGCCACAAGGTGTCACCTCAGCCTGGTCACACCCTCCCCAGTGGAGAGTCACCTTTCACATGCCACCCATATTGCTCATCTGTCACACCAACCATGTGTCACCTCAACCTGGGTGCACCCCACCCAGCACTGGTAACCCACGTTGCAGGGCAATCACAGCAACCAGATGTCACCTCGGCATGGGCACACCCCACCCAGCAGGATACCACCTCATGCGGGTCACCAGTGTGTTGAGGCCCTCACGGCCGCCATGTTTCTCCTAGGCCTGGGCACACACCACCCAGTGGGGTTTCAACTCACGAATGTCACCCATGTAGTGAGGCCTTCATGGCTGCTGGTTGTCACCTTGGCCCAGTCATACACCACCCAGTAGGATGCCACCACACAGGGGTAACCAGCGTGGCAAGGCTGTCACGGCTGCCGGGTGTCATCTTGGCCCGTTCACACCACGCACAGCTGGGTGCCACCTCGTGCTAGCCACCCACGTGGCAAGTCATCTCAGCCACCATGTTTCCCTTTGGCCCCATCACTCTAGGCCTGGTGGGGTGTGACCTCACATGTGTACCCACATGGTGAGGCAGTAACAGCCATAGTGTTTTACCTCATCCCCATGACACCATGCCCAGTGGTGTGTCATCTCTTGTGTGCCATCCATGTGGCAAGCCCATCATGGCTGCTGGGTGTCACCTCAGCCCGATCACACCCTACCTGGCAGGGCTAACCTCATGCATGCCACCCACATTGCAAGTCCAATCTGGTCGCTGTGTCATGTCAACCCAGTCACAACACACCATGCAGGATTCCAAATCGCATGGGTCACCTGTGTTGTGAGGCCTTCACAGCCACTGAGTGTCATCTCGACCTGGGTACACCTTGCCCATTGGGATGTCACCTAGCATGTGCCACCCACATGGTGCAGCACTCACGGCCACCAATGTTCAGCCCCGTCACTCCCTGCCCAGGAGAATGTCACCTCAACATGGCACCTGCATGGCAAGGTGGTCACACCACTGGGTGTCACGTCTGCATGGTCACACCCCACCCCGCAGGTTGCCACCTGGCAAAGGTCAACTGTATGGTGAGGCTGTCATGGCTGCCAGATGTCTCCTCTGCCTGAGCACACAATGCCTGGTGGGGAGCCACCATGCACAGATCACCCACGTGATGAGGCCCTCACAGCCACCAGGTGTCACCCTGGTTGCTTCACACACCACCCAGAGGGGTACAACCTCGTATGGGTCACCTGCATGGAGAAGCCATCACTGCCACTGGGTGACAGCTTAGCTCAGTCACACCATGTCTTGTGGGGAGCCACCTCACTTGGGTCACCCATGTGGTGAGGCTGTCCTAGCCATGGGATGTCACCTTGACCCCTTCATAGCATTCACAGCAGGGTGCCACCATGCTAGAGCCACCTAAGAGGCAAGGGATCATGACCACCATGTGTCATCTCAGCCACGTCACACCCCACCAGGCAAGGTGCTACCTCACCCATGTCACCAGCATGGTGAGGCTATCAAGGCCGCGAGGTGTCACCTAAGCCCACTCAGACACTGCCCGATGGGGTGCTACATAGTGCATGCTACTCACATGGCTAGGCCATCATGGCCACTGGGTGTCACTTCAGCCCCGTCATTCCCCACCCTGCCAGGTGCCACCTTGATGTGCCACCCGCATAGCTAGGCAATCACACCACTAGATGCCACCTTGTCCCTGTGACACCACACCTGGCACCATGTCATCTCTTGTGTGTCCCCCATGTAGTGAGGCCATCACGGCAACTGGGTGTCACCTCTTCCTGGTCAATACCCACCTGCCAGGGTGTCAACTAGCATGTGCTTCCCTCAGGACGAGACCATCACAGCCACCAGGTGTCACCTCAGCCCGATCACACACTGCACAGTGGGGTGTCACCTGGTGCATGCCACCTGTGCTTCAAGTCTGTCTCGGTCAAAGTGTGTCACCTCAATCCGGGCATACCCCACCATGTGAGATGCCACCTCGCATGGTTACTCACGTTGTGAGCACCTCTATGCCACCAGATGTCACCTTGGCCTGGTTACACCCTGCCAGGCAGGGTGCCAGCTCATGTGGGTCACCCATGTGGTGAGGTCCTCATGGCCACTGGGCATCACCTTGGACCAGTCACACACCACCTAACAGGGTGCCAATTTGCAAGGGTCACCCATGTGATGTGGCTCTCACAGCTGCTGTGGATCACTTTGGCCTGCTCACACTGCAGCCTGCAGGGTGCAATCTCACACTTGCTACGATTGTGGTGTGGCTGTCATGGCCGCCAGGTGTCCCCTTGGCCTGGTCACAACCCACACAGCATGGTGCCACCTCTTGCAGGTCACCCATGTGGCAAGGCCATCACTGCTGCCGGGTGTCACCTCAGCTCAGTCACAACCTGCGCAGCAGGAAGCCACCTAGTATAGGTCACCAGGGTTGTGAGGCTGTCACAGCCACAGGGTGTCCATTGGCCCCATCGCACCTTGCCTGGCAGGGTGCTACCATGTGTGTGCCACCCAAGTGGTGAGGCCATCACAGCCACCAGGTGCCACCTCGGCCCTGTAACACCCCACCTGGTTGGGTGCAACCTTGCACTTGCCACTCATGTAGCTGGGCCATCACAGCACCATGTGTCACCTTGGCACCCTTACACCCTGCCCAGAGCAGTGGCACTTTGCAGGTTCCACCCACATTGCAAGGCCATTACGGCTGCTGGGTGTCACTTCAGCCCCGCCACACCCTGCCTGGGGGGTGTCAACTCATGTGATTCACCCACGTGGTGAGGCCATCAGGGATATCAGGCCTCACCTCAGCCCAGGTACATCCACCCTGTGGGGTGCCACCTTACATATGTAAGCCATGTGGTGAGGCTGTCAGTGTTGCCAGGTCTCACCTCAGCCCAGGGACACCATGTCTGGCCAAGAGCCACTTCGTGCATGCCACCCACATGGCAAGGCCATGACGGCCACAGGGTGTCACCTAGGATTATCAAACACAGCCCAACAGTGTACCACCTTGGGCATGCCATGCATGTGGTGATGCTGTCATGACCATCAGGTATCACCTTGAATTGGGCACACCCCATCAGGCAGGGTGCCATCTCGTGAGGGTCACCTGGGTTGTGAGGCCCTCTCAGCCACCAGGTGGCACCTAGGCCCATGCACACCCCACCCACCAGAGTGCCATCTCACAAGGGTCACACTTGTGGCATGGCCCTCATGGCAACCGGCTGTCACCTAGGCCCAGGCACATCCAGCCCAACAGGATGCCACCATGCATGGGTCAGCCATGTGGTGAGGCTGTAATGGCTGCCAGATGTCACCTCAGCTCAGTCACACCCTGCCTGGCAAAAAGCCACCTCACATGGGTCATCCGTGTTGAGAGCCTGTCACAACCACGGGGTGTCCATTGGCCCCATCACACCCTGCTGGCAGGGTGCCACATCATGCATACCACCCAAGTGCTGAGGCCATTACGGTCACAAGGTGTAACCTCGTTCCAGTAACACCCCACCCTGATGGGAGCACCCTTGCACTTGTCACACACATAGCTGCACCGTCAAATCCACCGGGGGTACCTAGACCCCCTCACATCCCACCTGCGGTGTGCCACTTTGCATGTGCCACCCATGTTGCAAGGCCATTATGGCTGCCAGATGTCACATCAGATCCATCACACCCCACCTAGCAGAGTGCCACGTCACATCAGTCACCCACGTGCTGTGGCCATCAGGGCTGCCAGGTGTCACATCAACCTGGGCATATCCACCCAGTGGGGTGCCACCTCACAAAGGTAACCCACGTGGCAAGTACATCATAGCGGCTGGCTGTCACCTCAGCCCAGGCACACGCCACCTGATGGGGAGCCACCTTGCCCCTGTCACCCGAGTGGCAAGGCCATCACAGAAGCTGTGTTTGACATTGGCCTGGGCACATGCCGCCTGGTGGGATGCCACCACACCAGGGTCACCTATGTGGTGAGGCTGTCATGCCATTGGGTGTTGCCTCAGCCCAGTCACACATCACCTGGGGGCTGCCCCCTCGCATGGGTCACCCACATGTTGATGCCCTCATGAAGGATGGGATTCACCTTCGCCTGGGCACACACCAACTGGAGGAGTGCCACATACTGTGGTGCATCTGCCTGATGAGGCCTGCATGGCAGCTGGGTGTCACCTAGACCTGGGCACACCCCACCCATCACGGTGACACATCGCACATGCCACCTGCATGGCGATGTGGTCAGGATGCCGAGTTTCACCTCGGCCACTTCACAACCTGCCCAGTGGGGAGCCACCTCATGCAGGTGATGCACATGGCAAGACCCTCATGGCCAGGGTGTCACTTAGGCCTGGTCACACCCCACCCAACAGAGTGCCACTTCACACATATCACCCATGAGGCAAGGCCGTAATGGACACTGGGGGTCCCCTCGGCCCAGTTACACACTGCCTGGCTGTGTGCCACCATGTGTGGGTCTCCCGTGTGGCTAGGCCTAGATGCCCACTGGGTTTCACCTCAGAACTGGCACAACCCGCCCAGCTGGGTGCAACCTCATGTGGGTCACCCACGTTTTGAGGCCATAATGGAAGTGGGGTTTGACCTCGGCCTGGGCAACTCCCATTGAGAGGGATGCCACTCCACATGTGCCATCCGCATGGTGAGGCCATCATGGCCACCAGGTGTCACCTCGGCCTTGGGACACTCTGCCCAGTGGAGAGCAACCTCATGCATGCCACCCATGTGGTGAGGCCTTGTACAGGTCACCTGCATGGTGAGGCCATCACAGCCACCAGGTGTCACTTTGGCACAGTCATGTGCTGCCCAACAGGTTGCCACATCACACTGGTCACCCACGTGGTAAGGCTGTCATGGCCCCTGAGTGTCACCTTAGCCTGGGCACACCCAACCTGGTGGGGTGCCACCCATGTGGTGAGGCCATCACAGAAACTGTGTTTGACCTTGGCCCAGAAACACCTGCCCAGTGGGGTTCCAGCCAGCCAGGGTCACCCATTTGGTGAGGCCCACACACTGCCAGGTGTCACCTAGGCCTGGGCACACCCCACCTGGTGGGATGCTACATCTCATTGGTCACCCGCATGTTGAGGACATTACTGTGGCCTGGTGGAACCTCGGCCCCATCACTCCCTACCTGGTGGGGTGCTACCTCGTACAGGCCACCCACATTGCAAGGCCGTCACAGCCACCAGGTGTCACCTCAGCCCCATTGTACTCCACCCATCAGGGTGCCACCTCACACAGGTCACCTGTGAGGCAAACCCATCATGGCCGCCAGGTGTCACATCAGTCCTGTCAAACCCCACCAGGTCAGGTAAAACCTCACAAATGTCACCAGCATGGCAAGGTCATCATGACCGTGGCGTGTCACCTCAGCCCCATAACACACCACCTGGCAGGGTGAAACCTTGCATGAGCCACCCACGTGGTGAGGACTTCACAGCCACTGGGTGTCAAAATGGCCCAGACACACACCTCATGCTGGAATGCCACCTCATGCAGGTCACCCATGTGGTGAGGCCATCACAGCCACCATGTGTCACCTCGGCCCCAACTCTCCCTACCTGATGGGGTGCTACCTCACATGTGCCACCCACATGACAATGCAGTCACAGCCACTAGCTGTCACCTCATCCCCATGACACCACACCTGGTGGGGTGTCATCTCTTGCATGCCACCCATGTGATGAGGACACCACAGCCACCAGGTGTCACCTTAGCTCAATCACACTCTGTCCTCCAGTGTGTCACCTCATGCAAGCCACACGTGTTGTGAGTCCATCACAGTCATCATGTGTCACCTCAACCCAGGTGCACCTTGCCGTGTGCAATGCCACTTCGCACGAGTCACCTGAAATGTGAGGCCTTCATGGCTGCCAGGTGTCACCTAGGCCTGGGCACACCCCACCTGGTGGGATGCTACATCTCATTGGTCACCCGCATGTTGAGGACATTACAGTGGCCTGGTGGAACCTCGGCCCCATCACTCCCTACCTGGTGGGGTGCTACCTCGTACATGCCACCCACATGGCAAGGCCATCACAGCCACAAGGTGTCACCTCAGCCTGGTCACACCCTCCCCAGTGGAGAGTCACCTTTCACATGCCACCCATATTGCTCATCTGTCACACCAACCATGTGTCACCTCAACCTGGGTGCACCCCACCCAGCACTGGTAACCCACGTTGCAGGGCAATCACAGCAACCAGATGTCACCTCGGCATGGGCACACCCCACCCAGCAGGATACCACCTCATGCGGGTCACCAGTGTGTTGAGGCCCTCACGGCCGCCATGTTTCTCCTAGGCCTGGGCACACACCACCCAGTGGGGTTTCAACTCACGAATGTCACCCATGTAGTGAGGCCTTCATGGCTGCTGGTTGTCACCTTGGCCCAGTCATACACCACCCAGTAGGATGCCACCACACAGGGGTAACCAGCGTGGCAAGGCTGTCACGGCTGCCGGGTGTCATCTTGGCCCGTTCACACCACGCACAGCTGGGTGCCACCTCGTGCTAGCCACCCACGTGGCAAGTCATCTCAGCCACCATGTTTCCCTTTGGCCCCATCACTCTAGGCCTGGTGGGGTGTGACCTCACATGTGTACCCACATGGTGAGGCAGTAACAGCCATAGTGTTTTACCTCATCCCCATGACACCATGCCCAGTGGTGTGTCATCTCTTGTGTGCCATCCATGTGGCAAGCCCATCATGGCTGCTGGGTGTCACCTCAGGCCGATCACACCCTACCTGGCAGGGCTAACCTCATGCATGCCACCCACATTGCAAGTCCAATCTGGTCGCTGTGTCATGTCAACCCAGTCACAACACACCATGCAGGATTCCAAATCGCATGGGTCACCTGTGTTGTGAGGCCTTCACAGCCACTGAGTGTCATCTCGACCTGGGTACACCTTGCCCATTGGGATGTCACCTAGCATGTGCCACCCACATGGTGCAGCACTCACGGCCACCAATGTTCAGCCCCGTCACTCCCTGCCCAGGAGAATGTCACCTCAACATGGCACCTGCATGGCAAGGTGGTCACACCACTGGGTGTCACGTCTGCATGGTCACACCCCACCCCGCAGGTTGCCACCTGGCAAATGTCAACTGTATGGTGAGGTTGTCATGGCTGCCAGATGTCTCCTCTGCCTGAGCACACAATGCCTGGTGGGGAGCCACCATGCACAGATCACCCACGTGATGAGGCCCTCACAGCCACCAGGTGTCACCCTGGTTGCTTCACACACCACCCAGAGGGGTACAACCTCGTATGGGTCACCTGCATGGAGAAGCCATCACTGCCACTGGGTGACAGCTTAGCTCAGTCACACCATGTCTTGTGGGGAGCCACCTCACTTGGGTCACCCATGTGGTGAGGCTGTCCTAGCCATGGGATGTCACCTTGACCCCTTCATAGCATTCACAGCAGGGTGCCACCATGCTAGAGCCACCTAAGAGGCAAGGGATCATGACCACCATGTGTCATCTCAGCCACGTCACACCCCACCAGGCAAGGTGCTACCTCACCCATGTCACCAGCATGGTGAGGCTATCAAGGCCGCGAGGTGTCACCTAAGCCCACTCAGACACTGCCCGATGGGGTGCTACATAGTGCATGCTACTCACATGGCTAGGCCATCATGGCCACTGGGTGTCACTTCAGCCCCGTCATTCCCCACCCTGCCAGGTGCCACCTTGATGTGCCACCCACATAGCTAGGCAATCACACCACTAGATGCCACCTTGTCCCTGTGACACCACACCTGGCACCATGTCATCTCTTGTGTGTCCCCCATGTAGTGAGGCCATCACGGCAACTGGGTGTCACCTCTTCCTGGTCAATACCCACCTGCCAGGGTGTCAACTAGCATGTGCTTCCCTCAGGACGAGACCATCACAGCCACCAGGTGTCACCTCAGCCCGATCACACACTGCACAGTGGGGTGTCACCTGGTGCATGCCACCTGTGCTGCAAGTCTGTCTCGGTCAAAGTGTGTCACCTCAATCCGGGCATACCCCACCATGTGAGATGCCACCTCGCATGGTTACTCACGTTGTGAGCACCTCTATGCCACCAGATGTCACCTTGGCCTGGTTACACCCTGCCAGGCAGGGTGCCAGCTCATGTGGGTCACCCATGTGGTGAGGTCCTCATGGCCACTGGGCATCACCTTGGACCAGTCACACACCACCTAACAGGGTGCCAATTTGCAAGGGTCACCCATGTGATGTGGCTCTCACAGCTGCTGTGGATCACTTTGGCCTGCTCACACTGCAGCCTGCAGGGTGCAATCTCACACTTGCTACGATTGTGGTGTGGCTGTCATGGCCGCCAGGTGTCCCCTTGGCCTGGTCACAACCCACACAGCATGGTGCCACCTCTTGCAGGTCACCCATGTGGCAAGGCCATCACTGCTGCCGGGTGTCACCTCAGCTCAGTCACAACCTGCGCAGCAGGAAGCCACCTAGTATAGGTCACCAGGGTTGTGAGGCTGTCACAGCCACAGGGTGTCCATTGGCCCCATCGCACCTTGCCTGGCAGGGTGCTACCATGTGTGTGCCACCCAAGTGGTGAGGCCATCACAGCCACCAGGTGCCACCTCGGCCCTGTAACACCCCACCTGGTTGGGTGCAACCTTGCACTTGCCACTCATGTAGCTGGGCCATCACAGCACCATGTGTCACCTTGGCACCCTTACACCCTGCCCAGAGCAGTGGCACTTTGCAGGTTCCACCCACATTGCAAGGCCATTACGGCTGCTGGGTGTCACTTCAGCCCCGCCACACCCTGCCTGGGGGGTGTCAACTCATGTGATTCACCCACGTGGTGAGGCCATCAGGGATATCAGGCCTCACCTCAGCCCAGGTACATCCACCCTGTGGGGTGCCACCTTACATATGTAAGCCATGTGGTGAGGCTGTCAGTGTTGCCAGGTCTCACCTCAGCCCAGGGACACCATGTCTGGCCAAGAGCCACTTCGTGCATGCCACCCACATGGCAAGGCCATGACGGCCACAGGGTGTCACCTAGGATTATCAAACACAGCCCAACAGTGTACCACCTTGGGCATGCCATGCATGTGGTGATGCTGTCATGACCATCAGGTATCACCTTGAATTGGGCACACCCCATCAGGCAGGGTGCCATCTCGTGAGGGTCACCTGGGTTGTGAGGCCCTCTCAGCCACCAGGTGGCACCTAGGCCCATGCACACCCCACCCACCAGAGTGCCATCTCACAAGGGTCACACTTGTGGCATGGCCCTCATGGCAACCGGCTGTCACCTAGGCCCAGGCACATCCAGCCCAACAGGATGCCACCATGCATGGGTCAGCCATGTGGTGAGGCTGTAATGGCTGCCAGATGTCACCTCAGCTCAGTCACACCCTGCCTGGCAAAAAGCCACCTCACATGGGTCATCCGTGTTGAGAGCCTGTCACAACCACGGGGTGTCCATTGGCCCCATCACACCCTGCTGGCAGGGTGCCACATCATGCATACCACCCAAGTGCTGAGGCCATTATGGTCACAAGGTGTAACCTCGGTCCAGTAACACCCCACCCTGATGGGAGCACCCTTGCACTTGTCACACACATAGCTGCACCGTCAAATCCACCGGGGGTACCTAGACCCCCTCACATCCCACCTGCGGTGTGCCACTTTGCATGTGCCACCCATGTTGCAAGGCCATTATGGCTGCCAGATGTCACATCAGATCCATCACACCCCACCTAGCAGAGTGCCACGTCACATCAGTCACCCACGTGCTGTGGCCATCAGGGCTGCCAGGTGTCACATCAACCTGGGCATATCCACCCAGTGGGGTGCCACCTCACATAGGTAACCCACGTGGCAAGTACATCATAGCGGCTGGCTGTCACCTCAGCCCAGGCACACGCCACCTGATGGGGAGCCACCTTGCCCCTGTCACCCGAGTGGCAAGGCCATCACAGAAGCTGTGTTTGACATTGGCCTGGGCACACGCCACCTGGTGGGATGCCACCACACCAGGGTCACCTATGTGGTGAGGCTGTCATGCCATTGGGTGTTGCCTCAGCCCAGTCACACATCACCTGGTTGCTGCCACCTCGCATGGGTCACCCACATGTTGATGCCCTCATGAAGGATGGGATTCACCTTCGCCTGGGCACACACCAACTGGAGGAGTGCCACATACTGTGGTGCATCTGCCTGATGAGGCCTGCATGGCAGCTGGGTGTCACCTAGACCTGGGCACACCCCACCCATCACGGTGACACATCGCACATGCCACCTGCATGGCGATGTGGTCAGGATGCCGAGTTTCACCTCGGCCACTTCACAACCTGCCCAGTGGGGAGCCACCTCATGCAGGTGATGCACATGGCAAGACCCTCATGGCCAGGGTGTCACTTAGGCCTGGTCACACCCCACCCAACAGAGTGCCACTTCACACATATCACCCATGAGGCAAAGCCTTAATGGACACTGGGGGTCCCCTCGGCCCAGTTACACACTGCCTGGCTGTGTGCCACCATGTGTGGGTCTCCCGTGTGGCTAGGCCTAGATGCCCACTGGGTTTCACCTCAGAACTGGCACAACCCACCCAGCTGGGTGCAACCTCATGTGGGTCAGCCACGTTTTGAGGCCATAATGGAAGTGGGGTTTGACCTCGGCCTGGGCAACTCCCATTGAGAGGGATGCCACTCCACATGTGCCATCCGCATGGTGAGGCCATCATGGCCACCAGGTGTCACCTCGGCCTTGGGACACTCTGCCCAGTGGAGAGCAACCTCATGCATGCCCCATGTGGTGAGGCCTTGTACAGGTCACCTGCATGGTGAGGCCATCACAGCCACCAGGTGTCACTTTGGCACAGTCATGTGCTGCCCAACAGGTTGCCACATCACACTGGTCACCCACGTGGTAAGGCTGTCATGGCCCCTGAGTGTCACCTTAGCCTGGGCACACCCAACCTGGTGGGGTGCCACCCATGTGGTGAGGCCATCACAGAAACTGTGTTTGACCTTGGCCCAGAAACACCTGCCCAGTGGGGTTCCAGCCAGCCAGGGTCACCCATTTGGTGAGGCCCACACACTGCCAGGTGTCACCTAGGCCTGGGCACACCCCACCTGGTGGGATGCTACATCTCATTGGTCACCCGCATGTTCAGGACATTACTGTGGCCTGCTGGAACCTCGGCCCCATCACTCCCTACCTGGTGGGGTGCTACCTCGTACAGGCCACCCACATTGCAAGGCCGTCACAGCCACCAGGTGTCACCTCAGCCCCATTGTACTCCACCCATCAGGGTGCCACCTCACACGGGTCACCTGTGAGGCAAACCCATCATGGCCGCCAGGTGTCACATCAGTCCTGTCAAACCCCACCAGGTCAGGTAAAACCTCACAAATGTCACCAGCATGGCAAGGTCATCATGACCGTGGCGTGTCACCTCAGCCCCATAACACACCACCTGGCAGGGTGAAACCTTGCATGAGCCACCCACGTGGTGAGGACTTCACAGCCACTGGGTGTCAAAATGGCCCAGACACACACCTCATGGTGGAATGCCACCTCATGCAGATCACCCATGTGGTGAGGCCGTCACAGCCACCATGTGTCACCTCGGCCCCAACTCTCCCTACCTGATGGGGTGCTACCTCACATGTGCCACCCACATGACAATGCAGTCACAGCCACTAGCTGTCACCTCATCCCCATGACACCACACCTGGTGGGGTGTCATCTCTTGCATGCCACCCATGTGATGAGGACACCACAGCCACCAGGTGTCACCTTAGCTCAATCACACACTGTCCTCCAGTGTGTCACCTCATGCAAGCCACACGTGTTGTGAGTCCATCACAGTCATCATGTGTCACCTCAACCCAGGTGCACCTTGCCGTGTGCAATGCCACTTCGCATGAGTCACCTGAAATGTGAGGCCTTCATGGCTGCCAGGTGTCACCTAGGCCTGGGCACACCCCACCTGGTGGGATGCTACATCTCATTGGTCACCCGCATGTTGAGGACATTACAGTGGCCTGTCGGAACCTCAGCCCCATCACTCCCTACCTGGTGGGGTGCTAACTCATACATGCCACCCACATGGCAAGGCCATCACAGCCACAAGGTGTCACCTCAGCCTGGTCACACCCTCCCCAGTGGAGAGTCACCTTTCGCATGCCACCCATATTGCTCATCTGTCACACCAACCATGTGTCACCTCAACCTGGGTGCACCCCACCCAGCACTGGTAACCCACGTTGCAGGGCAATCACAGCAACCAGATGTCACCTCGGCATGGGCACACCCCACCCAGCAGGATACCACCTCATGCGGGTCACCAGTGTGTTGAGGCCCTCACGGCAGCCATGTTTCACCTAGGCCTGGGCACACCCCACCCAGTGGGGTTTCAACTCACGAATGTCACCCATGTAGTGAGGCCTTCATGGCTGCTGGTTGTCACCTTGGCCCAGTCATACGCCACCCAGTAGGATGCCACCACACAGGGGTAACCGGCGTGGCAAGGCTGTCATGGCTGCCGGGTGTCATCTTGGCCCGTTCACACCACGCACAGCTGGGTGCCACCTCGTACTAGCCACCCATGTGGCAAGTCATCTCAGCCACCATGTTTCCCTTTGGCCCCATCACTCTAGGCCTGGTGGGGTGTGACCTCACATGTGCTACCCACATGGTGAGGCAGTAACAGCCATAGTGTTTTACCTCATCCCCATGACACCATGCCCAGTGGGGTGTCATCTCTTGTGTGCCATCCATGTGGCAAGCCCATCATGGCTGCCGGGTGTCACCTCAGCCCGATCACACCCTACCTGGCAGGGCTAACCTCATGCATGCCACCCACATTGCAAGTCCAATCTGGTCGCTGTGTCATGTCAACCCAGTCACAACACACCATGCAGGATTCCAAATCGCATGGGTCACCTGTGTTGTGAGGCCTTCACAGCCACTGAGTGTCATCTCGACCTGGGTACACCTTGCCCATTGGGATGTCACCTAGCATGTGCCACCCACATGGTGCAGCACTCACGGCCACCAATGTTCAGCCCCGTCACTCCCTGCCCAGGAGAATGTCACCTCAACATGGCACCTGCATGGCAAGGTGGTCACACCACTGGGTGTCACGTCTGCATGGTCACACCCCACCCCGCAGGTTGCCACCTGGCAAAGGTCAACTGTATGGTGAGGCTGTCATGGCTGCCAGATGTCTCCTCTGCCTGAGCACACAATGCCTGGTGGGGAGCCACCATGCACAGATCACCCACGTGATGAGGCCCTCACAGCCACCAGGTGTCACCCTGGTTGCTTCACACACCACCCAGCGGGGTACAACCTCGTATGGGTCACCTGCATGGAGAAGCCATCACTGCCCCTGGGTGACAGCTTAGCTCAGTCACACCATGTCTTGTGGGGAGCCACCTCACTTGGGTCACCCATGTGGTGAGGCTGTCATAGCCATGGGATGTCACCTTGACCCCTTCATAGCATTCACAGCAGGGTGCCACCATGCTAGAGCCACCTAAGAGGCAAGGGATCATGACCACCATGTGTCATCTCAGCCACGTCACACCCCACCAGGCAAGGTGCTACCTCACCCATGTCACCAGCATGGTGAGGCTATCAAGGCCGCGAGGTGTCACCTAAGCCCACTCAGACACTGCCCGATGGGGTGCTACATAGTGCATGCTACTCACATGGCTAGGCCATCATGGCCACTGGGTGTCACTTCAGCCCCGTCATTCCCCACCCTGCCAGGTGCCACCTTGATGTGCCACCTGCATAGCTAGGCAATCACACCACTAGGTGCCACCTTGTCCCTGTGACACCACACCTGGCACCATGTCATCTCTTGTGTGTCCCCCATGTAGTGAGGCCATCATGGCCACTGGGTGTCACCTCTTCCTGGTCAATACCCACCTGCCAGGGTGTCAACTAGCATGTGCTTCCCTCAGGACGAGACCATCACAGCCACCAGGTGTCACCTCAGCCCAATCACACACTGCACAGTGGGGTGTCACCTGGTGCATGCCACCTGTGCTGCAAGTCTGTCTCGGTCAAAGTGTGTCACCTCAATCCGGGCATACCCCACCATGTGAGATGCCACCTCGCATGGTTACTCACGTTGTGAGCACCTCTATGCCACCAGATGTCACCTTGGCCTGGTTACACCCTGCCAGGCAGGGTGCCAGCTCATGTGGGTCACCCATGTGGTGAGGTCCTCATGGCCACTGGGCATCACCTTGGACCAGTCACACACCACCTAACAGGGTGCCAATTTGCAAGGGTCACCCATGTGATGTGGCTCTCACAGCTGCTGTGGATCACTTTGGCCTGCTCACACTGCAGCCTGCAGGGTGCAATCTCACACTTGCTACGATTGTGGCGTGGCTGTCATGGCCGCCAGGTGTCCCCTTGGCCTGGTCACAACCCACACAGCATGGTGCCACCTCTTGCAGGTCACCTATGTGGCAAGGCCATCACTGCTGCCGGGTGTCACCTCAGCTCGGTCACAACCTGCGCAGCAGGAAGCCACCTAGTATAGGTCACCAGGGTTGTGAGGCTGTCACAGCCACAGGGTGTCCATTGGCCCCATCGCACCTTGCCTGGCAGGGTGCTACCATGTGTGTGCCACCCAAGTGGTGAGGCCATCACAGCCACCAGGTGCCACCTCGGCCCTGTAACACCCCACCTGGTTGGGTGCAACCTTGCACTTGCCACTCATGTAGCTGGGCCATCACAGCACCATGTGTCACCTTGGCACCCTTACACCCTGCCCAGAGCAGTGGCACTTTGCAGGTTCCACCCACATTGCAAGGCCATTACGGCTGCTGGGTGTCACTTCAGCCCCGCCACACCCTGCCTGGTGGGGTGTCAACTCATGTGATTCACCCACGTGGTGAGGCCATCAGGGATATCAGGCCTCACCTCAGCCCAGGTACATCCACCCTGTGGGGTGCCACCTTACATATGTAAGCCATGTGGTGAGGCTGTCAGTGTTGCCAGGTCTCACCTCAGCCCAGGGACACCATGTCTGGCCAAGAGCCACTTCGTGCATGCCACCCACATGGCAAGGCCATGACGGCCACAGGGTGTCACCTAGGATTATCAAACACAGCCCAACAGTGTACCACCTTGGGCATGCCATGCATGTGGTGATGCTGTCATGACCATCAGGTATCACCTTGAATTGGGCACACCCCATCAGGCAGGGTGCCATCTCGTGAGGGTCACCTGGGTTGTGAGGCCCTCTCAGCCACCAGGTGGCACCTAGGCCCATGCACACCCCACCCACCAGAGTGCCATCTCACAAGGGTCACACTTGTGGCATGGCCCTCATGGCAACCGGCTGTCACCTAGGCCCAGGCACATCCAGCCCAACAGGATGCCACCATGCATGGGTCAGCCATGTGGTGAGGCTGTAATGGCTGCCAGATGTCACCTCAGCTCAGTCACACCCTGCCTGGCAAAAAGCCACCTCACATGGGTCATCCGTGTTGAGAGCCTGTCACAACCACGGGGTGTCCATTGGCCCCATCACACCCTGCTGGCAGGGTGCCACATCATGCATACCACCCAAGTGCTGAGGCCATTATGGTCACAAGGTGTAACCTCTGTCCAGTAACACCGCACCCTGATGGGAGCACCCTTGCACTTGTCACACACATAGCTGCACCGTCAAATCCACCGGGGGTATCTAGACCCCCTCACATCCCACCTGCGGTGTGCCACTTTGCATGTGCCACCCATGTTGCAAGGCCATTATGGCTGCCAGATGTCACATCAGATCCATCACACCCCACCTAGCAGAGTGCCACGTCACATCAGTCCCCCACGTGCTGTGGCCATCAGGGCTGCCAGGTGTCACATCAACCTGGGCATATCCACCCAGTGGGGTGCCACCTCACATAGGTAACCCACGTGGCAAGTACATCATAGCGGCTGGCTGTCACCTCAGCCCAGGCACACGCCACCTGATGGGGAGCCACCTTGCCCCTGTCACCCGAGTGGCAAGGCCATCACAGAAGCTGTGTTTGACATTGGCCTGGGCACACGCCACCTGGTGTGATGCCACCACACCAGGGTCACCTATGTGGTGAGGCTGTCATGCCATTGGGTGTTGCCTCAGCCCAGTCACACATCACCTGGGGGCTGCCACCTCGCATGGGTCACCCACATGTTGATGCCCTCATGAAGGATGGGATTCACCTTCGCCTGGGCACACACCAACTGGAGGAGTGCCACATACTGTGGTGCCTCTGCCTGATGAGGCCTGCATGGCAGCTGGGTGTCACCTAGACCTGGGCACACCCCACCCATCACGGTGACACATCGCACATGCCACCTGCGTGGCGATGTGGTCAGGATGCCGAGTTTCACCTCGGCCACTTCACAACCTGCCCAGTGGGGAGCCACCTCATGCAGGTGATGCACATGGCAAGACCCTCATGGCCAGGGTGTCACTTAGGCCTGGTCACACCCCACCCCACAGAGTGCCACTTCACACATATCACCCATGAGGCAAGGCCATAATGGTCACTGGGGGTCACCTCGGCCCAGTTACACACTGCCTGGCTGTGTCCCACCATGTGTGGGTCTCCCGTGTGGCTAGGCCTTCATGCCCACTGGGTTTCACCTCAGAACTGGCACAACCCGCCCAGCTGGGTGCAACCTCATGTGGGTCACCCACGTTTTGAGGCCATAATGGAAGTGGGGTTTGACCTCGGCCTGGGCAAATCCCATCCAGAGGGATGCCACTCCACATGTGCCATCCGCAAGGTGAGGCCATCATGGCCACCAGGTGTCACCTCGGCCTTGAGACACTCTGCCCATTGGAGAGCAACCTCATGCATGCCACCCATGTGGTGAGGCCTTGTACAGGTCACCTGCATGGTGAGGCCATCACAGCTACCAGGTGTGACTTTGGCACAGTCATGTGCTGCCCAACAGGTTGCCACATCACACTGGTCACCCACGTGGTAAGGCTGTCATGGCCCCAGAGTGTCACCTTGGCCTGGGCACACCCAACCCGGTGGGGTGCCACCCATGTGGTGAGGCCATCACAGAAACTGTGTTTGACCTTGGCCCAGAAACACCTGCCCAGTGGGGTTCCAGCCAGCCAGGGTCACCCATTTGGTGAGGCCCACACACTGCCAGGTGTCACCTAGGCCTGGGCACACCCCACCTGGTGGGATGCTACATCTCATTGGTCACCCGCATGTTGAGGACATTACTGTGGCCTGGTGGAACCTCGGCCCCATCACTCCCTACCTGGTGGGGTGTTACCTCGTAAAGGCCACCCACATTGCAAGGCCGTCACAGCCACCAGGTGTCACCTCAGCCCCATTGTACTCCACCCATCAGGGTGCCACCTCACACGGGTCACCTGTGAGGCAAACCCATCATGGCCGCCAGGTGTCACATCAGTCCTGTCAAACCCCACCAGGTCAGGTAAAACCTCACATATGTCACCAGCATGGCAAGGTCATCATGACCGTGGCGTGTCACCTCAGCCCCATAACACACCACCTGGCAGGGTGAAACCTTTCATGAGCCACCCACGTGGTGAGGACTTCACAGCCACTGGGTGTCAAAATGGCCCAGACACACACCTCATGGTGGAATGCCACCTCATGCAGGTCACCCATGCGGTGAGGCCGTCACAGCCACCATGTGTCACCTCGGCCCCAACTCTCCCTACCTGATGGGGTGCTACCTCACATGTGCCACCCACATGACAATGCAGTCACAGCCACTAGCTGTCACCTCATCCCCATGACACCACACCTGGGGGGGGTGTCATCTCTTGCATGCCACCCATGTGATGAGGACACCACAGCCACCAGGTGTCACCTTAGCTCAATCACACTCTGTCCTCCAGTGTGTCACCTCATGCAAGCCACACGTGTTGTGAGTCCATCACAGTCATCATGTGTCACCTCAACCCAGGTGCACCTTGCCGTGTGCAATGCCACTTCGCACGAGTCACCTGAAATGTGAGGCCTTCATTGCTGCCAGGTGTCACCTAGGCCGGGGCACACCCCACCTGGTGGGATGCTACATCTCATTGGTCACCCGCATGTTGAGGACATTACAGTGGCCTGGTGGAACCTCGGCCCCATCACTCCCTACCTGGTGGGGTGCTACCTCGTACATGCCACCCACATGGCAAGGCCATCACAGCCACAAGGTGTCACCTCAGCCTGGTCACACCCTCCCCAGTGGAGTGTCACCTTTTGAATGCCACCCATATTGCTCATCTGTCACACCAACCATGTGTCACCTCAACCTGGGTGCACCCCACCCAGCACTGGTAACCCACATTGCAGGGCAATCACAGCAGCCAGATGTCACCTCAGCATGGGCACACCCCACCCAGCAGGATACCACCTCATGCGGGTCACCAGTGTGTTGAGGCCCTCACGGCAGCCATGTTTCACCTAGGCCTGGGCACACCCCACCCAGTGGGGTTTCAACTCACGAATGTCACCCATGTAGTGAGGCCTTCATGGCTGCTGGTTGTCACCTTGGCCCAGTCATACGCCACCCAGTAGGATGCCACCACACAGGGGTAACTGGCGTGGCAAGGCTGTCACGGCTGCCGGGTGTCATCTTGGCCCGTTCACACCACGCACAGCTGGGTGCCACCTCGTACTAGCCACCCACGTGGCAAGTCATCTCAGCCACCATGTTTCCCTTTGGCCCCATCACTCTAGGCCTGGTGGGGTGTGACCTCACATGTGCTACCCACTTAGTGAGGCAGTAACAGCCATAGTGTTTTACCTCATCCCCATGACACCATGCCCAGTGGGGTGTCATCTCTTGTGTGCCATCCATGTGGCAAGCCCATCATGGCTGCTGGGTGTCACCTCAGCCCGATCACACCCTACCTGGCAGGGCTAACCTCATGCATGCCACCCACATTGCAAGTCCAATCTGGTCGCTGTGTCATGTCAACCCAGTCACAACACACCATGCAGGATTCCAAATCGCATGGGTCACCTGTGTTGTGAGGCCTTCACAGCCACTGAGTGTCATCTCGACCTGGGTACACCTTGCCCATTGGGATGTCACCTAGCATGTGCCACCCACATGGTGCAGCACTCACGGCCACCAATGTTCAGCCCCGTCACTCCCTGCCCAGGAGAATGTCACCTCAACATGGCACCTGCATGGCAAGGTGGTCACACCACTGGGTGTCACGTCTGCATGGTCACACCCCACCCCGCAGGTTGCCACCTGGCAAAGGTCAACTGTATGGTGAGGCTGTCATGGCTGCCAGATGTCTCCTCTGCCTGAGCACACAATGCCTGGTGGGGAGCCACCATGCACAGATCACCCACGTGATGAGGCCCTCACAGCCACCAGGTGTCACCCTGGTTGCTTCACACACCACCCAGCGGGGTACAACCTCGTATGGGTCACCTGCATGGAGAAGCCATCACTGCCCCTGGGTGACAGCTTAGCTCAGTCACACCATGTCTTGTGGGGAGCCACCTCACTTGGGTCACCCTTGTGGTGAGGCTGTCATAGCCATGGGATGTCACCTTGACCCCTTCATAGCATTCACAGCAGGGTGCCACCATGCTAGAGCCACCTAAGAGGCAAGGGATCATGACCACCATGTGTCATCTCAGCCACGTCACACCCCACCAGGCAAGGTGCTACCTCACCCATGTCACCAGCATGGTGAGGCTATCAAGGCCGCGAGGTGTCACCTAAGCCCACTCAGACACTGCCCGATGGGGTGCCACATAGTGCATGCTACTCACATGGCTAGGCCATCATGGCCACTGGGTGTCACTTCAGCCCCGTCATTCCCCACCCTGCCAGGTGCCACCTTGATGTGCCACCTGCATAGCTAGGCAATCACACCACTAGGTGCCACCTTGTCCCTGTGACACCACACCTGGCACCATGTCATCTCTGTGTGTCCCCCATGTAGTGAGGCCATCACGGCCCCTGGGTGTCACCTCTTCCTGGTCAATACCCACCTACCAGGGTGTCAACTAGCATGTGCTTCCCTCAGGACGAGACCATCACAGCCACCAGGTGTCACCTCAGCCCGATCACACACTGCACAGTGGGGTGTCACCTGGTGCATGCCACCTGTGCTGCAAGTCTGTCTCGGTCAAAGTGTGTCACCTCAATCCGGGCATACCCCACCATGTGAGATGCCACCTCGCATGGTTACTCACGTTGTGAGCACCTCTATGCCACCAGATGTCACCTTGGCCTGGTTACACCCTGCCAGGCAGGGTGCCAGCTCATGTGGGTCACCCATGTGGTGAGGTCCTCATGGCCACTGGGCATCACCTTGGACCAGTCACACACCACCTAACAGGGTGCCAATTTGCAAGGGTCACCCATGTGATGTGGCTCTCACAGCTGCTGTGGATCACTTTGGCCTGCTCACACTGCAGCCTGCAGGGTGCAATCTCACACTTGCTACGATTGTGGCGTGGCTGTCATGGCCGCCAGGTGTCCCCTTGGCCTGGTCACAACCCACACAGCATGGTGCCACCTCTTGCAGGTCACCTATGTGGCAAGGCCATCACTGCTGCCGGGTGTCACCTCAGCTCGGTCACAACCTGCGCAGCAGGAAGCCACCTAGTATAGGTCACCAGGGTTGTGAGGCTGTCACAGCCACAGGGTGTCCATTGGCCCCATCGCACCTTGCCTGGCAGGGTGCTACCATGTGTGTGCCACCCAAGTGGTGAGGCCATCACAGCCACCAGGTGCCATCTCGGCCCTGTAACACCCCACCTGGTTGGGTGCAACCTTGCACTTGCCACTCATGTAGCTGGGCCATCACAGCACCATGTGTCACCTTGGCACCCTTACACCCTGCCCAGAGCGGTGGCACTTTGCAGGTTCCACCCACATTGCAAGGCCATTACAGCTGCTGGGTGTCACTTCAGCCCCACCACACCCTGCCTGGTGGGGTGTCAACTCATGTGATTCACCCACGTGGTGAGGCCATCAGGGATATCAGGCCTCACCTCAGCCCAGGCACATCCACCCTGTGGGGTGCCACCTTACATGTGTAAGCCATGTGGTGAGGCCGTCAGTGTTGCCAGGTCTCACCTCAGCCCAGGGACACCATGTCCGGCCAGGAGCCACTTCGTGCATGCCACCCACATGGCAAGGCCATGACGGCCACAGGGTGTCACCTAGGATTATCAAACACAGCCCAACAGTGTACCACCTTGGGCATGCCATGCATGTGGTGATGCTGTCATGACCATCAGGTATCACCTTGAATTGGGCACACCCCATCAGGCAGGGTGCCATCTCGTGAGGGTCACCTGGGTTGTGAGGCCCTCTCAGCCACCAGGTGGCACCTAGGCCCATGCACACCCCACCCACCAGAGTGCCATCTCACAAGGGTCACACTTGTGGCATGGCCCTCATGGCAACCGGCTGTCTCCTAGGCCCAGGCACATGCAGCCCAACAGGATGCCACCATGCATGGGTCAGCCATGTGGTGAGGCTGTAATGGCTGCCAGATGTCACCTCAGCTCAGTCACACCCTGCCTGGCAAAAAGCCACCTCACATGGGTCATCCGTGTTGAGAGCCTGTCACAACCACGGGGTGTCCATTGGCCCCATCACACCCTGCTGGCAGGGTGCCACATCATGCATACCACCCAAGTGCTGAGGCCATTATGGTCACAAGGTGTAACCTCGGTCCAGTAACACCCCACCCTGATGGGAGCACCCTTGCACTTGTCACACACATAGCTGCACCATCAAATCCACCGGGGGTACCTAGACCCCCTCACATCCCACCTGCGGTGTGCCACTTTGCATGTGCCACCCATGTTGCAAGGCCATTATGGCTGCCAGATGTCACATCAGATCCATCACACCCCACCTAGCAGAGTGCCACGTCACATCAGTCCCCCACGTGCTGTGGCCATCAGGGCTGCCAGGTGTCACATCAACCTGGGCATATCCACCCAGTGGGGTGCCACCTCACATAGGTAACCCACGTGGCAAGTACATCATAGCGGCTGGCTGTCACCTCAGCCCAGGCACACGCCACCTGATGGGGAGCCACCTTGCCCCTGTCACCCGAGTGGCAAGGCCATCACAGAAGCTGTGTTTGACATTGGCCTGGGCACACGCCGCCTGGTGGGATGCCACCACACCAGGGTCACCTATGTGGTGAGGCTGTCATGCCATTGGGTGTTGCCTCAGCCCAGTCACACATCACCTGGGGGCTGCCCCCTCGCATGGGTCACCCACATGTTGATGCCCTCATGAAGGATGGGATTCACCTTCGCCTGGGCACACACCAACTGGAGGAGTGCCACATACTGTGGTGCATCTGCCTGATGAGGCCTGCATGGCAGCTGGGTGTCACCTAGACCTGGGCACACCCCACCCATCACGGTGACACATCGCACATGCCACCTGCATGGCGATGTGGTCAGGATGCCGAGTTTCACCTCGGCCACTTCACAACCTGCCCAGTGGGGAGCCACCTCATGCAGGTGATGCACATGGCAAGACCCTCATGGCCAGGGTGTCACTTAGGCCTGGTCACACCCCACCCAACAGAGTGCCACTTCACACATATCACCCATGAGGCAAGGCCGTAATGGACACTGGGGGTCCCCTCGGCCCAGTTACACACTGCCTGGCTGTGTGCCACCATGTGTGGGTCTCCCGTGTGGCTAGGCCTAGATGCCCACTGGGTTTCACCTCAGAACTGGCACAACCCGCCCAGCTGGGTGCAACCTCATGTGGGTCACCCACGTTTTGAGGCCATAATGGAAGTGGGGTTTGACCTCGGCCTGGGCAACTCCCATAGAGAGGGATGCCACTCCACATGTGCCATCCGCATGGTGAGGCCATCATGGCCACCAGGTGTCACCTCGGCCTTGGGACACTCTGCCCAGTGGAGAGCAACCTCATGCATGCCACCCATGTGGTGAGGCCTTGTACAGGTCACCTGCATGGTGAGGCCATCACAGCCACCAGGTGTCACTTTGGCACAGTCATGTGCTGCCCAACAGGTTGCCACATCACACTGGTCACCCACGTGGTAAGGCTGTCATGGCCCCTGAGTGTCACCTTAGCCTGGGCACACCCAACCTGGTGGGGTGCCACCCATGTGGTGAGGCCATCACAGAAACTGTGTTTGACCTTGGCCCAGAAACACCTGCCCAGTGGGGTTCCAGCCAGCCAGGGTCACCCATTTGGTGAGGCCCACACACTGCCAGGTGTCACCTAGGCCTGGGCACACCCCACCTGGTGGGATGCTACATCTCATTGGTCACCCGCATGTTGAGGACATTACTGTGGCCTGGTGGAACCTCGGCCCCATCACTCCCTACCTGGTGGGGTGCTACCTCGTACAGGCCACCCACATTGCAAGGCCGTCACAGCCACCAGGTGTCACCTCAGCCCCATTGTACTCCACCCATCAGGGTGCCACCTCACACAGGTCACCTGTGAGGCAAACCCATCATGGCCGCCAGGTGTCACATCAGTCCTGTCAAACCCCACCAGGTCAGGTAAAACCTCACAAATGTCACCAGCATGGCAAGGTCATCATGACCGTGGCGTGTCACCTCAGCCCCATAACACACCACCTGGCAGGGTGAAACCTTGCATGAGCCACCCACGTGGTGAGGACTTCACAGCCACTGGGTGTCAAAATGGCCCAGACACACGCCTCATGGTGGAATGCCACCTCATGCAGGTCACCCATGTGGTGAGGCCGTCACAGCCACCATGTGTCACCTCGGCCCCAACTCTCCCTACCTGATGGGGTGCTACCTCACATGTGCCACCCACATGACAATGCAGTCACAGCCACTAGCTGTCACCTCATCCCCATGACACCACACCTGGTGGGGTGTCATCTCTTGCATGCCACCCATGTGATGAGGACACCACAGCCACCAGGTGTCACCTTAGCTCAATCACACTCTGTCCTCCAGTGTGTCACCTCATGCAAGCCACACGTGTTGTGAGTCCATCACAGTCATCATGTTTCACCTCAACCCAGGTGCACCTTGCCATGTGCAATGCCACTTCGCATGAGTCACCTGAAATGTGAGGCCTTCATGGCTGCCAGGTGTCACCTAGGCCTGGGCACACCCCACCTGGTGGGATGCTACATCTCATTGGTCACCCGCATGTTGAGGACATTACAGTGGCCTGGTGGAACCTCGGCCCCATCACTCCCTACCTGGTGGGGTGCTACCTCATACATGCCACCCACATGGCAAGGCCATCACAGCCACAAGGTGTCACCTCAGCCTGGTCACACCCTCCCCAGTGGAGAGTCACCTTTCACATGCCACCCATATTGCTCATCTGTCACACCAACCATGTGTCACCTCAACCTGGGTGCACCCCACCCAGCACTGGTAACCCACGTTGCAGGGCAATCACAGCAACCAGATGTCACCTCGGCATGGGCACACCCCACCCAGCAGGATACCACCTCATGCGGGTCACCAGTGTGTTGAGGCCCTCACGGCCGCCATGTTTCTCCTAGGCCTGGGCACACACCACCCAGTGGGGTTTCAACTCACGAATGTCACCCATGTAGTGAGGCCTTCATGGCTGCTGGTTGTCACCTTGGCCCAGTCATACACCACCCAGTAGGATGCCACCACACAGGGGTAACCAGCGTGGCAAGGCTGTCACGGCTGCCGGGTGTCATCTTGGCCCGTTCACACCACGCACAGCTGGGTGCCACCTCGTGCTAGCCACCCACGTGGCAAGTCATCTCAGCCACCATGTTTCCCTTTGGCCCCATCACTCTAGGCCTGGTGGGGTGTGACCTCACATGTGTACCCACATGGTGAGGCAGTAACAGCCATAGTGTTTTACCTCATCCCCATGACACCATGCCCAGTGGTGTGTCATCTCTTGTGTGCCATCCATGTGGCAAGCCCATCATGGCTGCTGGGTGTCACCTCAGCCCGATCACACCCTACCTGGCAGGGCTAACCTCATGCATGCCACCCACATTGCAAGTCCAATCTGGTCGCTGTGTCATGTCAACCCAGTCACAACACACCATGCAGGATTCCAAATCGCATGGGTCACCTGTGTTGTGAGGCCTTCACAGCCACTGAGTGTCATCTCGACCTGGGTACACCTTGCCCATTGGGATGTCACCTAGCATGTGCCACCCACATGGTGCAGCACTCACGGCCACCAATGTTCAGCCCCGTCACTCCCTGCCCAGGAGAATGTCACCTCAACATGGCACCTGCATGGCAAGGTGGTCACACCACTGGGTGTCACGTCTGCATGGTCACACCCCACCCCGCAGGTTGCCACCTGGCAAAGGTCAACTGTATGGTGAGGCTGTCATGGCTGCCAGATGTCTCCTCTGCCTGAGCACACAATGCCTGGTGGGGAGCCACCATGCACAGATCACCCACGTGATGAGGCCCTCACAGCCACCAGGTGTCACCCTGGTTGCTTCACACACCACCCAGAGGGGTACAACCTCGTATGGGTCACCTGCATGGAGAAGCCATCACTGCCACTGGGTGACAGCTTAGCTCAGTCACACCATGTCTTGTGGGGAGCCACCTCACTTGGGTCACCCATGTGGTGAGGCTGTCCTAGCCATGGGATGTCACCTTGACCCCTTCATAGCATTCACAGCAGGGTGCCACCATGCTAGAGCCACCTAAGAGGCAAGGGATCATGACCACCATGTGTCATCTCAGCCACGTCACACCCCACCAGGCAAGGTGCTACCTCACCCATGTCACCAGCATGGTGAGGCTATCAAGGCCGCGAGGTGTCACCTAAGCCCACTCAGACACTGCCCGATGGGGTGCTACATAGTGCATGCTACTCACATGGCTAGGCCATCATGGCCACTGGGTGTCACTTCAGCCCCGTCATTCCCCACCCTGCCAGGTGCCACCTTGATGTGCCACCCGCATAGCTAGGCAATCACACCACTAGATGCCACCTTGTCCCTGTGACACCACACCTGGCACCATGTCATCTCTTGTGTGTCCCCCATGTAGTGAGGCCATCACGGCAACTGGGTGTCACCTCTTCCTGGTCAATACCCACCTGCCAGGGTGTCAACTAGCATGTGCTTCCCTCAGGACGAGACCATCACAGCCACCAGGTGTCACCTCAGCCCGATCACACACTGCACAGTGGGGTGTCACCTGGTGCATGCCACCTGTGCTGCAAGTCTGTCTCGGTCAAAGTGTGTCACCTCAATCCGGGCATACCCCACCATGTGAGATGCCACCTCGCATGGTTACTCACGTTGTGAGCACCTCTATGCCACCAGATGTCACCTTGGCCTGGTTACACCCTGCCAGGCAGGGTGCCAGCTCATGTGGGTCACCCATGTGGTGAGGTCCTCATGGCCACTGGGCATCACCTTGGACCAGTCACACACCACCTAACAGGGTGCCAATTTGCAAGGGTCACCCATGTGATGTGGCTCTCACAGCTGCTGCGGATCACTTTGGCCTGCTCACACTGCAGCCTGCAGGGTGCAATCTCACACTTGCTACGATTGTGGTGTGGCTGTCATGGCCGCCAGGTGTCCCCTTGGCCTGGTCACAACCCACACAGCATGGTGCCACCTCTTGCAGGTCACCCATGTGGCAAGGCCATCACTGCTGCCGGGTGTCACCTCAGCTCAGTCACAACCTGCGCAGCAGGAAGCCACCTAGTATAGGTCACCAGGGTTGTGAGGCTGTCACAGCCACAGGGTGTCCATTGGCCCCATCGCACCTTGCCTGGCAGGGTGCTACCATGTGTGTGCCACCCAAGTGGTGAGGCCATCACAGCCACCAGGTGCCACCTCGGCCCTGTAACACCCCACCTGGTTGGGTGCAACCTTGCACTTGCCACCCATGTAGCTGGGCCATCACAGCACCATGTGTCACCTTGGCACCCTTACACCCTGCCAAGAGCGGTGGCACTTTGCAGGTTCCACCCACAGTGCAAGGTCATTACGGCTGCTGGGTGTCACTTCAGCCCCACCACACCCTGCCTGGTGGGGTGTCAACTCATGTGATTCACCCACGTGGTGAGGCCATCAGGGATATCAGGCCTCACCTCAGCCCAGGCACATCCACCCTGTGGGGTGCCACCTTACATGTGTAAGCCATGTGGTGAGGCCGTCAGTGTTGCCAGGTCTCACCTCAGCCCAGGGACACCATGTCCGGCCAGGAGCCACTTCGTGCATGCCACCCACATGGCAAGGCCATGACGACCACAGGGTGTCACCTAGGATTATCAAACACAGCCCAACAGTGTACCACCTTGGGCATGCCATGCATGTGGTGATGCTGTCATGACCATCAGGTATCACCTTGAATTGGGCACACCCCATCAGGCAGGGTGCCATCTCGTGAGGGTCACCTGGGTTGTGAGGCCCTCTCAGCCACCAGGTGGCACCTAGGCCCATGCACACCCCACCCACCAGAGTGCCATCTCACAAGGGTCACACTTGTGGCATGGCCCTCATGGCAACCGGCTGTCACCTAGGCCCAGGCACATCCAGCCCAACAGGATGCCACCATGCATGGGTCAGCCATGTGGTGAGGCTGTAATGGCTGCCAGATGTCACCTCAGCTCAGTCACACCCTGCCTGGCAAAAAGCCACCTCACATGGGTCATCCGTGTTGAGAGCCTGTCACAACCACGGGGTGTCCATTGGCCCCATCACACCCTGCTGGCAGGGTGCCACATCATGCATACCACCCAAGTGCTGAGGCCATTATGGTCACAAGGTGTAACCTCGGTCCAGTAACACCCCACCCTGATGGGAGCACCCTTGCACTTGTCACACACATAGCTGCACCGTCAAATCCACCGGGGGTACCTAGACCCCCTCACATCCCACCTGCGGTGTGCCACTTTGCATGTGCCACCCATGTTGCAAGGCCATTATGGCTGCCAGATGTCACATCAGATCCATCACACCCCACCTAGCAGAGTGCCACGTCACATCAGTCACCCACGTGCTGTGGCCATCAGGGCTGCCAGGTGTCACATCAACCTGGGCATATCCACCCAGTGGGGTGCCACCTCACAAAGGTAACCCACGTGGCAAGTACATCATAGCGGCTGGCTGTCACCTCAGCCCAGGCACACGCCACCTGATGGGGAGCCACCTTGCCCCTGTCACCCGAGTGGCAAGGCCATCACAGAAGCTGTGTTTGACATTGGCCTGGGCACACGCCGCCTGGTGGGATGCCACCACACCAGGGTCACCTATGTGGTGAGGCTGTCATGCCATTGGGTGTTGCCTCAGCCCAGTCACACATCACCTGGGGGCTGCCACCTCGCATGGGTCACCCACATGTTGATGCCCTCATGAAGGATGGGATTCACATTCGCCTGGGCACACACCAACTGGAGGAGTGCCACATACTGTGGTGCATCTGCCTGATGAGGCCTGCATGGCAGCTGGGTGTCACCTAGACCTGGGCACACCCCACCCATCACGGTGACACATCGCACATGCCACCTGCATGGCGATGTGGTCAGGATGCCGAGTTTCACCTCGGCCACTTCACAACCTGCCCAGTGGGGAGCCACCTCATGCAGGTGATGCACATGGCAAGACCCTCATGGCCAGGGTGTCACTTAGGCCTGGTCACACCCCACCCAACAGAGTGCCACTTCACACATATCACCCATGAGGCAAGGCCGTAATGGACACTGGGGGTCCCCTCGGCCCAGTTACACACTGCCTGGCTGTGTGCCACCATGTGTGGGTCTCCCGTGTGGCTAGGCCTAGATGCCCACTGGGTTTCACCTCAGAACTGGCACAACCCACCCAGCTGGGTGCAACCTCATGTGGGTCACCCACGTTTTGAGGCCATAATGGAAGTGGGGTTTGACCTCGGCCTGGGCAACTCCCATTGAGAGGGATGCCACTCCACATGTGCCATCCGCATGGTGAGGCCATCATGGCCACCAGGTGTCACCTCGGCCTTGGGACACTCTGCCCAGTGGAGAGCAACCTCATGCATGCCCCATGTGGTGAGGCCTTGTACAGGTCACCTGCATGGTGAGGCCATCACAGCCACCAGGTGTCACTTTGGCACAGTCATGTGCTGCCCAACAGGTTGCCACATCACACTGGTCACCCACGTGGTAAGGCTGTCATGGCCCCTGAGTGTCACCTTAGCCTGGGCACACCCAACCTGGTGGGGTGCCACCCATGTGGTGAGGCCATCACAGAAACTGTGTTTGACCTTGGCCCAGAAACACCTGCCCAGTGGGGTTCCAGCCAGCCAGGGTCACCCATTTGGTGAGGCCCACACACTGCCAGGTGTCACCTAGGCCTGGGCACACCCCACCTGGTGGGATGCTACATCTCATTGGTCACCCGCATGTTGAGGACATTACAGTGGCCTGGTGGAACCTCGGCCCCATCACTCCCTACCTGGTGGGGTGCTACCTCATACATGCCACCCACATGGCAAGGCCATCACAGCCACAAGGTGTCACCTCAGCCTGGTCACACCCTCCCCAGTGGAGAGTCACCATTCACATGCCACCCATATTGCTCATCTGTCACACCAACCATGTGTCACCTCAACCTGGGTGCACCCCACCCAGCACTGGTAACCCACGTTGCAGGGCAATCACAGCAACCAGATGTCACCTCGGCATGGGCACACCCCACCCAGCAGGATACCACCTCATGCGGGTCACCAGTGTGTTGAGGCCCTCACGGCCGCCATGTTTCTCCTAGGCCTGGGCACACACCACCCAGTGGGGTTTCAACTCACGAATGTCACCCATGTAGTGAGGCCTTCATGGCTGCTGGTTGTCACCTTGGCCCAGTCATACACCACCCAGTAGGATGCCACCACACAGGGGTAACCAGCGTGGCAAGGCTGTCACGGCTGCCGGGTGTCATCTTGGCCCGTTCACACCACGCACAGCTGGGTGCCACCTCGTGCTAGCCACCCACGTGGCAAGTCATCTCAGCCACCATGTTTCCCTTTGGCCCCATCACTCTAGGCCTGGTGGGGTGTGACCTCACATGTGTACCCACATGGTGAGGCAGTAACAGCCATAGTGTTTTACCTCATCCCCATGACACCATGCCCAGTGGGGTGTCATCTCTTGTGTGCCATCCATGTGGCAAGCCCATCATGGCTGCTGGGTGTCACCTCAGCCCGATCACACCCTACCTGGCAGGGCTAACCTCATGCATGCCACCCACATTGCAAGTCCAATCTGGTCGCTGTGTCATGTCAACCCAGTCACAACACACCATGCAGGATTCCAAATCGCATGGGTCACCTGTGTTGTGAGGCCTTCACAGCCACTGAGTGTCATCTCGACCTGGGTACACCTTGCCCATTGGGATGTCACCTAGCATGTGCCACCCACATGGTGCAGCACTCACGGCCACCAATGTTCAGCCCCGTCACTCCCTGCCCAGGAGAATGTCACCTCAACATGGCACCTGCATGGCAAGGTGGTCACACCACTGGGTGTCACGTCTGCATGGTCACACCCCACCCCGCAGGTTGCCACCTGGCAAAGGTCAACTGTATGGTGAGGCTGTCATGGCTGCCAGATGTCTCCTCTGCCTGAGCACACAATGCCTGGTGGGGAGCCACCATGCACAGATCACCCACGTGATGAGGCCCTCACAGCCACCAGGTGTCACCCTGGTTGCTTCACACACCACCCAGAGGGGTACAACCTCGTATGGGTCACCTGCATGGAGAAGCCATCACTGCCACTGGGTGACAGCTTAGCTCAGTCACACCATGTCTTGTGGGGAGCCACCTCACTTGGGTCACCCATGTGGTGAGGCTGTCCTAGCCATGGGATGTCACCTTGACCCCTTCATAGCATTCACAGCAGGGTGCCACCATGCTAGAGCCACCTAAGAGGCAAGGGATCATGACCACCATGTGTCATCTCAGCCACGTCACACCCCACCAGGCAAGGTGCTACCTCACCCATGTCACCAGCATGGTGAGGCTATCAAGGCCGCGAGGTGTCACCTAAGCCCACTCAGACACTGCCCGATGGGGTGCTACATAGTGCATGCTACTCACATGGCTAGGCCATCATGGCCACTGGGTGTCACTTCAGCCCCGTCATTCCCCACCCTGCCAGGTGCCACCTTGATGTGCCACCCGCATAGCTAGGCAATCACACCACTAGATGCCACCTTGTCCCTGTGACACCACACCTGGCACCATGTCATCTCTTGTGTGTCCCCCATGTAGTGAGGCCATCACGGCAACTGGGTGTCAACTCTTCCTGGTCAATACCCACCTGCCAGGGTGTCAACTAGCATGTGCTTCCCTCAGGACGAGACCATCACAGCCACCAGGTGTCACCTCAGCCCGATCACACACTGCACAGTGGGGTGTCACCTGGTGCATGCCACCTGTGCTTCAAGTCTGTCTCGGTCAAAGTGTGTCACCTCAATCCGGGCATACCCCACCATGTGAGATGCCACCTCGCATGGTTACTCACGTTGTGAGCACCTCTATGCCACCAGATGTCACCTTGGCCTGGTTACACCCTGCCAGGCAGGGTGCCAGCTCATGTGGGTCACCCATGTGGTGAGGTCCTCATGGCCACTGGGCATCACCTTGGACCAGTCACACACCACCTAACAGGGTGCCAATTTGCAAGGGTCACCCATGTGATGTGGCTCTCACAGCTGCTGCGGATCACTTTGGCCTGCTCACACTGCAGCCTGCAGGGTGCAATCTCACACTTGCTACGATTGTGGTGTGGCTGTCATGGCCGCCAGGTGTCCCCTTGGCCTGGTCACAACCCACACAGCATGGTGCCACCTCTTGCAGGTCACCCATGTGGCAAGGCCATCACTGCTGCCGGGTGTCACCTCAGCTCAGTCACAACCTGCGCAGCAGGAAGCCACCTAGTATAGGTCACCAGGGTTGTGAGGCTGTCACAGCCACAGGGTGTCCATTGGCCCCATCGCACCTTGCCTGGCAGGGTGCTACCATGTGTGTGCCACCCAAGTGGTGAGGCCATCACAGCCACCAGGTGCCACCTCGGCCCTGTAACACCCCACCTGGTTGGGTGCAACCTTGCACTTGCCACCCATGTAGCTGGGCCATCACAGCACCATGTGTCACCTTGGCACCCTTACACCCTGCCAAGAGCGGTGGCACTTTGCAGGTTCCACCCACAGTGCAAGGTCATTACGGCTGCTGGGTGTCACTTCAGCCCCACCACACCCTGCCTGGTGGGGTGTCAACTCATGTGATTCACCCACGTGGTGAGGCCATCAGGGATATCAGGCCTCACCTCAGCCCAGGCACATCCACCCTGTGGGGTGCCACCTTACATGTGTAAGCCATGTGGTGAGGCCGTCAGTGTTGCCAGGTCTCACCTCAGCCCAGGGACACCATGTCCGGCCAGGAGCCACTTCGTGCATGCCACCCACATGGCAAGGCCATGACGACCACAGGGTGTCACCTAGGATTATCAAACACAGCCCAACAGTGTACCACCTTGGGCATGCCATGCATGTGGTGATGCTGTCATGACCATCAGGTATCACCTTGAATTGGGCACACCCCATCAGGCAGGGTGCCATCTCGTGAGGGTCACCTGGGTTGTGAGGCCCTCTCAGCCACCAGGTGGCACCTAGGCCCATGCACACCCCACCCACCAGAGTGCCATCTCACAAGGGTCACACTTGTGGCATGGCCCTCATGGCAACCGGCTGTCACCTAGGCCCAGGCACATCCAGCCCAACAGGATGCCACCATGCATGGGTCAGCCATGTGGTGAGGCTGTAATGGCTGCCAGATGTCACCTCAGCTCAGTCACACCCTGCCTGGCAAAAAGCCACCTCACATGGGTCATCCGTGTTGAGAGCCTGTCACAACCACGGGGTGTCCATTGGCCCCATCACACCCTGCTGGCAGGGTGCCACATCATGCATACCACCCAAGTGCTGAGGCCATTATGGTCACAAGGTGTAACCTCGGTCCAGTAACACCCCACCCTGATGGGAGCACCCTTGCACTTGTCACACACATAGCTGCACCGTCAAATCCACCGGGGGTACCTAGACCCCCTCACATCCCACCTGCGGTGTGCCACTTTGCATGTGCCACCCATGTTGCAAGGCCATTATGGCTGCCAGATGTCACATCAGATCCATCACACCCCACCTAGCAGAGTGCCACGTCACATCAGTCACCCACGTGCTGTGGCCATCAGGGCTGCCAGGTGTCACATCAACCTGGGCATATCCACCCAGTGGGGTGCCACCTCACAAAGGTAACCCACGTGGCAAGTACATCATAGCGGCTGGCTGTCACCTCAGCCCAGGCACACGCCACCTGATGGGGAGCCACCTTGCCCCTGTCACCCGAGTGGCAAGGCCATCACAGAAGCTGTGTTTGACATTGGCCTGGGCACACGCCGCCTGGTGGGATGCCACCACACCAGGGTCACCTATGTGGTGAGGCTGTCATGCCATTGGGTGTTGCCTCAGCCCAGTCACACATCACCTGGGGGCTGCCACCTCGCATGGGTCACCCACATGTTGATGCCCTCATGAAGGATGGGATTCACATTCGCCTGGGCACACACCAACTGGAGGAGTGCCACATACTGTGGTGCATCTGCCTGATGAGGCCTGCATGGCAGCTGGGTGTCACCTAGACCTGGGCACACCCCACCCATCACGGTGACACATCGCACATGCCACCTGCATGGCGATGTGGTCAGGATGCCGAGTTTCACCTCGGCCACTTCACAACCTGCCCAGTGGGGAGCCACCTCATGCAGGTGATGCACATGGCAAGACCCTCATGGCCAGGGTGTCACTTAGGCCTGGTCACACCCCACCCAACAGAGTGCCACTTCACACATATCACCCATGAGGCAAGGCCGTAATGGACACTGGGGGTCCCCTCGGCCCAGTTACACACTGCCTGGCTGTGTGCCACCATGTGTGGGTCTCCCGTGTGGCTAGGCCTAGATGCCCACTGGGTTTCACCTCAGAACTGGCACAACCCACCCAGCTGGGTGCAACCTCATGTGGGTCACCCACGTTTTGAGGCCATAATGGAAGTGGGGTTTGACCTCGGCCTGGGCAACTCCCATAGAGAGGGATGCCACTCCACATGTGCCATCCGCATGGTGAGGCCATCATGGCCACCAGGTGTCACCTCGGCCTTGGGACACTCTGCCCAGTGGAGAGCAACCTCATGCATGCCCCATGTGGTGAGGCCTTGTACAGGTCACCTGCATGGTGAGGCCATCACAGCCACCAGGTGTCACTTTGGCACAGTCATGTGCTGCCCAACAGGTTGCCACATCACACTGGTCACCCACGTGGTAAGGCTGTCATGGCCCCTGAGTGTCACCTTAGCCTGGGCACACCCAACCTGGTGGGGTGCCACCCATGTGGTGAGGCCATCACAGAAACTGTGTTTGACCTTGGCCCAGAAACACCTGCCCAGTGGGGTTCCAGCCAGCCAGGGTCACCCATTTGGTGAGGCCCACACACTGCCAGGTGTCACCTAGGCCTGGGCACACCCCACCTGGTGGGATGCTACATCTCATTGGTCACCCGCATGTTGAGGACATTACAGTGGCCTGGTGGAACCTCGGCCCCATCACTCCCTACCTGGTGGGGTGCTACCTCATACATGCCACCCACATGGCAAGGCCATCACAGCCACAAGGTGTCACCTCAGCCTGGTCACACCCTCCCCAGTGGAGAGTCACCATTCACATGCCACCCATATTGCTCATCTGTCACACCAACCATGTGTCACCTCAACCTGGGTGCACCCCACCCAGCACTGGTAACCCACGTTGCAGGGCAATCACAGCAACCAGATGTCACCTCGGCATGGGCACACCCCACCCAGCAGGATACCACCTCATGCGGGTCACCAGTGTGTTGAGGCCCTCACGGCCGCCATGTTTCTCCTAGGCCTGGGCACACACCACCCAGTGGGGTTTCAACTCACGAATGTCACCCATGTAGTGAGGCCTTCATGGCTGCTGGTTGTCACCTTGGCCCAGTCATACACCACCCAGTAGGATGCCACCACACAGGGGTAACCAGCGTGGCAAGGCTGTCACGGCTGCCGGGTGTCATCTTGGCCCGTTCACACCACGCACAGCTGGGTGCCACCTCGTGCTAGCCACCCACGTGGCAAGTCATCTCAGCCACCATGTTTCCCTTTGGCCCCATCACTCTAGGCCTGGTGGGGTGTGACCTCACATGTGTACCCACATGGTGAGGCAGTAACAGCCATAGTGTTTTACCTCATCCCCATGACACCATGCCCAGTGGTGTGTCATCTCTTGTGTGCCATCCATGTGGCAAGCCCATCATGGCTGCTGGGTGTCACCTCAGCCCGATCACACCCTACCTGGCAGGGCTAACCTCATGCATGCCACCCACATTGCAAGTCCAATCTGGTCGCTGTGTCATGTCAACCCAGTCACAACACACCATGCAGGATTCCAAATCGCATGGGTCACCTGTGTTGTGAGGCCTTCACAGCCACTGAGTGTCATCTCGACCTGGGTACACCTTGCCCATTGGGATGTCACCTAGCATGTGCCACCCACATGGTGCAGCACTCACGGCCACCAATGTTCAGCCCCGTCACTCCCTGCCCAGGAGAATGTCACCTCAACATGGCACCTGCATGGCAAGGTGGTCACACCACTGGGTGTCACGTCTGCATGGTCACACCCCACCCCGCAGGTTGCCACCTGGCAAAGGTCAACTGTATGGTGAGGCTGTCATGGCTGCCAGATGTCTCCTCTGCCTGAGCACACAATGCCTGGTGGGGAGCCACCATGCACAGATCACCCACGTGATGAGGCCCTCACAGCCACCAGGTGTCACCCTGGTTGCTTCACACACCACCCAGAGGGGTACAACCTCGTATGGGTCACCTGCATGGAGAAGCCATCACTGCCACTGGGTGACAGCTTAGCTCAGTCACACCATGTCTTGTGGGGAGCCACCTCACTTGGGTCACCCATGTGGTGAGGCTGTCCTAGCCATGGGATGTCACCTTGACCCCTTCATAGCATTCACAGCAGGGTGCCACCATGCTAGAGCCACCTAAGAGGCAAGGGATCATGACCACCATGTGTCATCTCAGCCACGTCACACCCCACCAGGCAAGGTGCTACCTCACCCATGTCACCAGCATGGTGAGGCTATCAAGGCCGCGAGGTGTCACCTAAGCCCACTCAGACACTGCCCGATGGGGTGCTACATAGTGCATGCTACTCACATGGCTAGGCCATCATGGCCACTGGGTGTCACTTCAGCCCCGTCATTCCCCACCCTGCCAGGTGCCACCTTGATGTGCCACCCGCATAGCTAGGCAATCACACCACTAGATGCCACCTTGTCCCTGTGACACCACACCTGGCACCATGTCATCTCTTGTGTGTCCCCCATGTAGTGAGGCCATCACGGCAACTGGGTGTCAACTCTTCCTGGTCAATACCCACCTGCCAGGGTGTCAACTAGCATGTGCTTCCCTCAGGACGAGACCATCACAGCCACCAGGTGTCACCTCAGCCCGATCACACACTGCACAGTGGGGTGTCACCTGGTGCATGCCACCTGTGCTTCAAGTCTGTCTCGGTCAAAGTGTGTCACCTCAATCCGGGCATACCCCACCATGTGAGATGCCACCTCGCATGGTTACTCACGTTGTGAGCACCTCTATGCCACCAGATGTCACCTTGGCCTGGTTACACCCTGCCAGGCAGGGTGCCAGCTCATGTGGGTCACCCATGTGGTGAGGTCCTCATGGCCACTGGGCATCACCTTGGACCAGTCACACACCACCTAACAGGGTGCCAATTTGCAAGGGTCACCCATGTGATGTGGCTCTCACAGCTGCTGCGGATCACTTTGGCCTGCTCACACTGCAGCCTGCAGGGTGCAATCTCACACTTGCTACGATTGTGGTGTGGCTGTCATGGCCGCCAGGTGTCCCCTTGGCCTGGTCACAACCCACACAGCATGGTGCCACCTCTTGCAGGTCACCCATGTGGCAAGGCCATCACTGCTGCCGGGTGTCACCTCAGCTCAGTCACAACCTGCGCAGCAGGAAGCCACCTAGTATAGGTCACCAGGGTTGTGAGGCTGTCACAGCCACAGGGTGTCCATTGGCCCCATCGCACCTTGCCTGGCAGGGTGCTACCATGTGTGTGCCACCCAAGTGGTGAGGCCATCACAGCCACCAGGTGCCACCTCGGCCCTGTAACACCCCACCTGGTTGGGTGCAACCTTGCACTTGCCACCCATGTAGCTGGGCCATCACAGCACCATGTGTCACCTTGGCACCCTTACACCCTGCCAAGAGCGGTGGCACTTTGCAGGTTCCACCCACAGTGCAAGGTCATTACGGCTGCTGGGTGTCACTTCAGCCCCACCACACCCTGCCTGGTGGGGTGTCAACTCATGTGATTCACCCACGTGGTGAGGCCATCAGGGATATCAGGCCTCACCTCAGCCCAGGCACATCCACCCTGTGGGGTGCCACCTTACATGTGTAAGCCATGTGGTGAGGCCGTCAGTGTTGCCAGGTCTCACCTCAGCCCAGGGACACCATGTCCGGCCAGGAGCCACTTCGTGCATGCCACCCACATGGCAAGGCCATGACGACCACAGGGTGTCACCTAGGATTATCAAACACAGCCCAACAGTGTACCACCTTGGGCATGCCATGCATGTGGTGATGCTGTCATGACCATCAGGTATCACCTTGAATTGGGCACACCCCATCAGGCAGGGTGCCATCTCGTGAGGGTCACCTGGGTTGTGAGGCCCTCTCAGCCACCAGGTGGCACCTAGGCCCATGCACACCCCACCCACCAGAGTGCCATCTCACAAGGGTCACACTTGTGGCATGGCCCTCATGGCAACCGGCTGTCACCTAGGCCCAGGCACATCCAGCCCAACAGGATGCCACCATGCATGGGTCAGCCATGTGGTGAGGCTGTAATGGCTGCCAGATGTCACCTCAGCTCAGTCACACCCTGCCTGGCAAAAAGCCACCTCACATGGGTCATCCGTGTTGAGAGCCTGTCACAACCACGGGGTGTCCATTGGCCCCATCACACCCTGCTGGCAGGGTGCCACATCATGCATACCACCCAAGTGCTGAGGCCATTATGGTCACAAGGTGTAACCTCGGTCCAGTAACACCCCACCCTGATGGGAGCACCCTTGCACTTGTCACACACATAGCTGCACCGTCAAATCCACCGGGGGTACCTAGACCCCCTCACATCCCACCTGCGGTGTGCCACTTTGCATGTGCCACCCATGTTGCAAGGCCATTATGGCTGCCAGATGTCACATCAGATCCATCACACCCCACCTAGCAGAGTGCCACGTCACATCAGTCACCCACGTGCTGTGGCCATCAGGGCTGCCAGGTGTCACATCAACCTGGGCATATCCACCCAGTGGGGTGCCACCTCACAAAGGTAACCCACGTGGCAAGTACATCATAGCGGCTGGCTGTCACCTCAGCCCAGGCACACGCCACCTGATGGGGAGCCACCTTGCCCCTGTCACCCGAGTGGCAAGGCCATCACAGAAGCTGTGTTTGACATTGGCCTGGGCACACGCCGCCTGGTGGGATGCCACCACACCAGGGTCACCTATGTGGTGAGGCTGTCATGCCATTGGGTGTTGCCTCAGCCCAGTCACACATCACCTGGGGGCTGCCACCTCGCATGGGTCACCCACATGTTGATGCCCTCATGAAGGATGGGATTCACCTTCGCCTGGGCACACACCAACTGGAGGAGTGCCACATACTGTGGTGCATCTGCCTGATGAGGCCTGCATGGCAGCTGGGTGTCACCTAGACCTGGGCACACCCCACCCATCACGGTGACACATCGCACATGCCACCTGCATGGCGATGTGGTCAGGATGCCGAGTTTCACCTCGGCCACTTCACAACCTGCCCAGTGGGGAGCCACCTCATGCAGGTGATGCACATGGCAAGACCCTCATGGCCAGGGTGTCACTTAGGCCTGGTCACACCCCACCCAACAGAGTGCCACTTCACACATATCACCCATGAGGCAAGGCCGTAATGGACACTGGGGGTCCCCTCGGCCCAGTTACACACTGCCTGGCTGTGTGCCACCATGTGTGGGTCTCCCGTGTGGCTAGGCCTAGATGCCCACTGGGTTTCACCTCAGAACTGGCACAACCCACCCAACTGGGTGCAACCTCATGTGGGTCACCCACGTTTTGAGGCCATAATGGAAGTGGGGTTTGACCTCGGCCTGGGCAACTCCCATTGAGAGGGATGCCACTCCACATGTGCCATCCGCATGGTGAGGCCATCATGGCCACCAGGTGTCACCTCGGCCTTGGGACACTCTGCCCAGTGGAGAGCAACCTCATGCATGCCCCATGTGGTGAGGCCTTGTACAGGTCACCTGCATGGTGAGGCCATCACAGCCACCAGGTGTCACTTTGGCACAGTCATGTGCTGCCCAACAGGTTGCCACATCACACTGGTCACCCACGTGGTAAGGCTGTCATGGCCCCTGAGTGTCACCTTGGCCTGGGCACACCCAACCTGGTGGGGTGCCACCCATGTGGTGAGGCCATCACAGAAACTGTGTTTGACCTTGGCCCAGAAACACCTGCCCAGTGGGGTTCCAGCCAGCCAGGGTCACCCATTTGGTGAGGCCCACACACTGCCAGGTGTCACCTAGGCCTGGGCACACCCCACCTGGTGGGATGCTACATCTCATTGGTCACCCGCATGTTGAGGACATTACAGTGGCCTGGTGGAACCTCGGCCCCATCACTCCCTACCTGGTGGGGTGCTACCTCATACATGCCACCCACATGGCAAGGCCATCACAGCCACAAGGTGTCACCTCAGCCTGGTCACACCCTCCCCAGTGGAGAGTCACCATTCACATGCCACCCATATTGCTCATCTGTCACACCAACCATGTGTCACCTCAACCTGGGTGCACCCCACCCAGCACTGGTAACCCACGTTGCAGGGCAATCACAGCAACCAGATGTCACCTCGGCATGGGCACACCCCACCCAGCAGGATACCACCTCATGCGGGTCACCAGTGTGTTGAGGCCCTCACGGCCGCCATGTTTCTCCTAGGCCTGGGCACACACCACCCAGTGGGGTTTCAACTCACGAATGTCACCCATGTAGTGAGGCCTTCATGGCTGCTGGTTGTCACCTTGGCCCAGTCATACACCACCCAGTAGGATGCCACCACACAGGGGTAACCAGCGTGGCAAGGCTGTCACGGCTGCCGGGTGTCATCTTGGCCCGTTCACACCACGCACAGCTGGGTGCCACCTCGTGCTAGCCACCCACGTGGCAAGCCATCTCAGCCACCATGTTTCCCTTTGGCCCCATCACTCTAGGCCTGGTGGGGTGTGACCTCACATGTGTACCCACATGGTGAGGCAGTAACAGCCATAGTGTTTTACCTCATCCCCATGACACCATGCCCAGTGGTGTGTCATCTCTTGTGTGCCATCCATGTGGCAAGCCCATCATGGCTGCTGGGTGTCACCTCAGCCCGATCACACCCTACCTGGCAGGGCTAACCTCATGCATGCCACCCACATTGCAAGTCCAATCTGGTCGCTGTGTCATGTCAACCCAGTCACAACACACCATGCAGGATTCCAAATCGCATGGGTCACCTGTGTTGTGAGGCCTTCACAGCCACTGAGTGTCATCTCGACCTGGGTACACCTTGCCCATTGGGATGTCACCTAGCATGTGCCACCCACATGGTGCAGCACTCACGGCCACCAATGTTCAGCCCCATCACTCCCTGCCCAGGAGAATGTCACCTCAACATGGCACCTGCATGGCAAGGTGGTCACACCACTGGGTGTCACGTCTGCATGGTCACACCCCACCCCGCAGGTTGCCACCTGGCAAAGGTCAACTGTATGGTGAGGCTGTCATGGCTGCCAGATGTCTCCTCTGCCTGAGCACACAATGCCTGGTGGGGAGCCACCATGCACAGATCACCCACGTGATGAGGCCCTCACAGCCACCAGGTGTCACCCTGGTTGCTTCACACACCACCCAGAGGGGTACAACCTCGTATGGGTCACCTGCATGGAGAAGCCATCACTGCCACTGGGTGACAGCTTAGCTCAGTCACACCATGTCTTGTGGGGAGCCACCTCACTTGGGTCACCCATGTGGTGAGGCTGTCCTAGCCATGGGATGTCACCTTGACCCCTTCATAGCATTCACAGCAGGGTGCCACCATGCTAGAGCCACCTAAGAGGCAAGGGATCATGACCACCATGTGTCATCTCAGCCACGTCACACCCCACCAGGCAAGGTGCTACCTCACCCATGTCACCAGCATGGTGAGGCTATCAAGGCCGCGAGGTGTCACCTAAGCCCACTCAGACACTGCCCGATGGGGTGCTACATAGTGCATGCTACTCACATGGCTAGGCCATCATGGCCACCGGGTGTCACTTCAGCCCCGTCATTCCCCACCCTGCCAGGTGCCACCTTGATGTGCCACCCGCATAGCTAGGCAATCACACCACTAGATGCCACCTTGTCCCTGTGACACCACACCTGGCACCATGTCATCTCTTGTGTGTCCCCCATGTAGTGAGGCCATCACGGCAACTGGGTGTCAACTCTTCCTGGTCAATACCCACCTGCCAGGGTGTCAACTAGCATGTGCTTCCCTCAGGACGAGACCATCACAGCCACCAGGTGTCACCTCAGCCCGATCACACACTGCACAGTGGGGTGTCACCTGGTGCATGCCACCTGTGCTGCAAGTCTGTCTCGGTCAAAGTGTGTCACCTCAATCCAGGCATACCCCACCATGTGAGATGCCACCTCGCATGGTTACTCACGTTGTGAGCACCTCTATGCCACCAGATGTCACCTTGGCCTGGTTACACCCTGCCAGGCAGGGTGCCAGCTCATGTGGGTCACCCATGTGGTGAGGTCCTCATGGCCACTGGGCATCACCTTGGACCAGTCACACACCACCTAACAGGGTGCCAATTTGCAAGGGTCACCCATGTGATGTGGCTCTCACAGCTGCTGCGGATCACTTTGGCCTGCTCACACTGCAGCCTGCAGGGTGCAATCTCACACTTGCTACGATTGTGGTGTGGCTGTCATGGCCGCCAGGTGTCCCCTTGGCCTGGTCACAACCCACACAGCATGGTGCCACCTCTTGCAGGTCACCCATGTGGCAAGGCCATCACTGCTGCCGGGTGTCACCTCAGCTCAGTCACAACCTGCGCAGCAGGAAGCCACCTAGTATAGGTCACCAGGGTTGTGAGGCTGTCACAGCCACAGGGTGTCCATTGGCCCCATCGCACCTTGCCTGGCAGGGTGCTACCATGTGTGTGCCACCCAAGTGGTGAGGCCATCACAGCCACCAGGTGCCACCTCGGCCCTGTAACACCCCACCTGGTTGGGTGCAACCTTGCACTTGCCACTCATGTAGCTGGGCCATCACAGCACCATGTGTCACCTTGGCACCCTTACACCCTGCCCAGAGCAGTGGCACTTTGCAGGTTCCACCCACATTGCAAGGCCATTACAGCTGCTGGGTGTCACTTCAGCCCCGCCACACCCTGCCTGGGGGGTGTCAACTCATGTGATTCACCCACGTGGTGAGGCCATCAGGGATATCAGGCCTCACCTCAGCCCAGGTACATCCACCCTGTGGGGTGCCACCTTACATATGTAAGCCATGTGGTGAGGCTGTCAGTGTTGCCAGGTCTCACCTCAGCCCAGGGACACCATGTCTGGCCAAGAGCCACTTCGTGCATGCCACCCACATGGCAAGGCCATGACGGCCACAGGGTGTCACCTAGGATTATCAAACACAGCCCAACAGTGTACCACCTTGGGCATGCCATGCATGTGGTGATGCTGTCATGACCATCAGGTATCACCTTGAATTGGGCACACCCCATCAGGCAGGGTGCCATCTCGTGAGGGTCACCTGGGTTGTGAGGCCCTCTCAGCCACCAGGTGGCACCTAGGCCCATGCACACCCCACCCACCAGAGTGCCATCTCACAAGGGTCACACTTGTGGCATGGCCCTCATGGCAACCGGCTGTCACCTAGGCCCAGGCACATCCAGCCCAACAGGATGCCACCATGCATGGGTCAGCCATGTGGTGAGGCTGTAATGGCTGCCAGATGTCACCTCAGCTCAGTCACACCCTGCCTGGCAAAAAGCCACCTCACATGGGTCATCCGTGTTGAGAGCCTGTCACAACCACGGGGTGTCCATTGGCCCCATCACACCCTGCTGGCAGGGTGCCACATCATGCATACCACCCAAGTGCTGAGGCCATTATGGTCACAAGGTGTAACCTCGGTCCAGTAACACCCCACCCTGATGGGAGCACCCTTGCACTTGTCACACACATAGCTGCACCGTCAAATCCACCGGGGGTACCTAGACCCCCTCACATCCCACCTGCGGTGTGCCAATTTGCATGTGCCACCCATGTTGCAAGGCCATTATGGCTGCCAGATGTCACCTCAGATCCATCACACCCCACCTAGCAGAGTGCCACGTCACATCAGTCACCCACGTGCTGTGGCCATCAGGGCTGCCAGGTGTCACATCAACCTGGGCATATCCACCCAGTGGGGTGCCACCTCACAAAGGTAACCCACGTGGCAAGTACATCATAGCGGCTGGCTGTCACCTCAGCCCAGGCACACGCCACCTGATGGGGAGCCACCTTGCCCCTGTCACCCGAGTGGCAAGGCCATCACAGAAGCTGTGTTTGACATTGGCCTGGGCACACGCCGCCTGGTGGGATGCCACCACACCAGGGTCACCTATGTGGTGAGGCTGTCATGCCATTGGGTGTTGCCTCAGCCCAGTCACACATCACCTGGGGGCTGCCCCCTCGCATGGGTCACCCACATGTTGATGCCCTCATGAAGGATGGGATTCACCTTCGCCTGGGCACACACCAACTGGAGGAGTGCCACATACTGTGGTGCATCTGCCTGATGAGGCCTGCATGGCAGCTGGGTGTCACCTAGACCTGGGCACACCCCACCCATCACGGTGACACATCGCACATGCCACCTGCATGGCGATGTGGTCAGGATGCCGAGTTTCACCTCGGCCACTTCACAACCTGCCCAGTGGGGAGCCACCTCATGCAGGTGATGCACATGGCAAGACCCTCATGGCCAGGGTGTCACTTAGGCCTGGTCACACCCCACCCAACAGAGTGCCACTTCACACATATCACCCATGAGGCAAGGCCGTAATGGACACTGGGGGTCCCCTCGGCCCAGTTACACACTGCCTGGCTGTGTGCCACCATGTGTGGGTCTCCCGTGTGGCTAGGCCTAGATGCCCACTGGGTTTCACCTCAGAACTGGCACAACCCACCCAGCTGGGTGCAACCTCATGTGGGTCACCCACGTTTTGAGGCCATAATGGAAGTGGGGTTTGACCTCGGCCTGGGCAACTCCCATTGAGAGGGATGCCACTCCACATGTGCCATCCGCATGGTGAGGCCATCATGGCCACCAGGTGTCACCTCGGCCTTGGGACACTCTGCCCAGTGGAGAGCAACCTCATGCATGCCACCCATGTGGTGAGGCCTTGTACAGGTCACCTGCATGGTGAGGCCATCACAGCCACCAGGTGTCACTTTGGCACAGTCATGTGCTGCCCAACAGGTTGCCACATCACACTGGTCACCCACGTGGTAAGGCTGTCATGGCCCCTGAGTGTCACCTTAGCCTGGGCACACCCAACCTGGTGGGGTGCCACCCATGTGGTGAGGCCATCACAGAAACTGTGTTTGACCTTGGCCCAGAAACACCTGCCCAGTGGGGTTCCAGCCAGCCAGGGTCACCCATTTGGTGAGGCCCACACACTGCCAGGTTTCACCTAGGCCTGGGCACACCCCACCTGGTGGGATGCTACATCTCATTGGTCACCCGCATGTTGAGGACATTACTGTGGCCTGGTGGAACCTCGGCCCCATCACTCCCTACCTGGTGGGGTGCTACCTCGTACAGACCACCCACATTGCAAGGCCGTCACAGCCACCAGGTGTCACCTCAGCCCCATTGTACTCCACCCATCAGGGTGCCACCTCACACGGGTCACCTGTGAGGCAAACCCATCATGGCCGCCAGGTGTCACATCAGTCCTGTCAAACCCCACCAGGTCAGGTAAAACCTCACAAATGTCACCAGCATGGCAAGGTCATCATGACCGTGGCGTGTCACCTCAGCCCCATAACACACCACCTGGCAGGGTGAAACCTTGCATGAGCCACCCACGTGGTGAGGACTTCACAGCCACTGGGTGTCAAAATGGCCCAGACACACACCTCATGGTGGAATGCCACCTCATGCAGGTCACCCATGTGGTGAGGCCGTCACAGCCACCATGTGTCACCTCGGCCCCAACTCTCCCTACCTGATGGGGTGCTACCTCACATGTGCCACCCACATGACAATGCAGTCACAGCCACTAGCTGTCACCTCATCCCCATGACACCACACCTGGTGGGGTGTCATCTCTTGCATGCCACCCATGTGATGAGGACACCACAGCCACCAGGTGTCACCTTAGCTCAATCACACTCTGTCCTCCAGTGTGTCACCTCATGCAAGCCACACATGTTGTGAGTCCATCACAGTCATCATGTGTCACCTCAACCCAGGTGCACCTTGCCGTGTGCAATGCCACTTCGCATGAGTCACCTGAAATGTGAGGCCTTCATGGCTGCCAGGTGTCACCTAGGCCTGGGCACACCCCACCTGGTGGGATGCTACATCTCATTGGTCACCCGCATGTTGAGGACATTACAGTGGCCTGGTGGAACCTCGGCCCCATCACTCCCTACCTGGTGGGGTGCTACCTCATACATGCCACCCACATGGCAAGGCCATCACAGCCACAAGGTGTCACCTCAGCCTGGTCACACCCTCCCCAGTGGAGAGTCACCTTTCACATGCCACCCATATTGCTCATCTGTCACACCAACCATGTGTCACCTCAACCTGGGTGCACCCCACCCAGCACTGGTAACCCACGTTGCAGGGCAATCACAGCAACCAGATGTCACCTCGGCATGGGCACACCCCACCCAGCAGGATACCACCTCATGCGGGTCACCAGTGTGTTGAGGCCCTCACGGCCGCCATGTTTCTCCTAGGCCTGGGCACACACCACCCAGTGGGGTTTCAACTCACGAATGTCACCCATGTAGTGAGGCCTTCATGGCTGCTGGTTGTCACCTTGGCCCAGTCATGCACCACCCAGTAGGATGCCACCACACAGGGGTAACCAGCGTGGCAAGGCTGTCACGGCTGCCGGGTGTCATCTTGGCCCGTTCACACCACGCACAGCTGGGTGCCACCTCGTGCTAGCCACCCACGTGGCAAGTCATCTCAGCCACCATGTTTCCCTTTGGCCCCATCACACTAGGCCTGGTGGGGTGTGACCTCACATGTGTACCCACATGGTGAGGCAGTAACAGCCATAGTGTTTTACCTCATCCCCATGACACCATGCCCAGTGGTGTGTCATCTCTTGTGTGCCATCCATGTGGCAAGCCCATCATGGCTGCTGGGTGTCACCTCAGCCCGATCACACCCTACCTGGCAGGGCTAACCTCACGCATGCCACCCACATTGCAAGTCCAATCTGGTCGCTGTGTCATGTCAACCCAGTCACAACACACCATGCAGGATTCCAAATCGCATGGGTCACCTGTGTTGTGAGGCCTTCACAGCCACTGAGTGTCATCTCGACCTGGGTACACCTTGCCCATTGGGATGTCACCTAGCATGTGCCACCCACATGGTGCAGCACTCACGGCCACCAATGTTCAGCCCCGTCACTCCCTGCCCAGGAGAATGTCACCTCAACATGGCACCTGCATGGCAAGGTGGTCACACCACTGGGTGTCACGTCTGCATGGTCATACCCCACCCCGCAGGTTGCCACCTGGCAAAGGTCAACTGTATGGTGAGGCTGTCATGGCTGCCAGATGTCTCCTCTGCCTGAGCACACAATGCCTGGTGGGGAGCCACCATGCACAGATCACCCACGTGATGAGGCCCTCACAGCCACCAGGTGTCACCCTGGTTGCTTCACACACCACCCAGAGGGGTACAACCTCGTATGGGTCACCTGCATGGAGAAGCCATCACTGCCACTGGGTGACAGCTTAGCTCAGTCACACCATGTCTTGTGGGGAGCCACCTCACTTGGGTCACCCATGTGGTGAGGCTGTCCTAGCCATGGGATGTCACCTTGACCCCTTCATAGCATTCACAGCAGGGTGCCACCATGCTAGAGCCACCTAAGAGGCAAGGGATCATGACCACCATGTGTCATCTCAGCCACGTCACACCCCACCAGGCAAGGTGCTACCTCACCCATGTCACCAGCATGGTGAGGCTATCAAGGCCGCGAGGTGTCACCTAAGCCCACTCAGACACTGCCCGATGGGGTGCTACATAGTGCATGCTACTCACATGGCTAGGCCATCATGGCCACTGGGTGTCACTTCAGCCCCGTCATTCCCCACCCTGCCAGGTGCCACCTTGATGTGCCACCCGCATAGCTAGGCAATCACACCACTAGATGCCACCTTGTCCCTGTGACACCACACCTGGCACCATGTCATCTCTTGTGTGTCCCCCATGTAGTGAGGCCATCACGGCAACTGGGTGTCACCTCTTCCTGGTCAATACCCACCTGCCAGGGTGTCAACTAGCATGTGCTTCCCTCAGGACGAGACCATCACAGCCACCAGGTGTCACCTCAGCCCGATCACACACTGCACAGTGGGGTGTCACCTGGTGCATGCCACCTGTGCTTCAAGTCTGTCTCGGTCAAAGTGTGTCACCTCAATCCGGGCATACCCCACCATGTGAGATGCCACCTCGCATGGTTACTCACGTTGTGAGCACCTCTATGCCACCAGATGTCACCTTGGCCTGGTTACACCCTGCCAGGCAGGGTGCCAGCTCATGTGGGTCACCCATGTGGTGAGGTCCTCATGGCCACTGGGCATCACCTTGGACCAGTCACACACCACCTAACAGGGTGCCAATTTGCAAGGGTCACCCATGTGATGTGGCTCTCACAGCTGCTGTGGATCACTTTGGCCTGCTCACACTGCAGCCTGCAGGGTGCAATCTCACACTTGCTACGATTGTGGTGTGGCTGTCATGGCCGCCAGGTGTCCCCTTGGCCTGGTCACAACCCACACAGCATGGTGCCACCTCTTGCAGGTCACCCATGTGGCAAGGCCATCACTGCTGCCGGGTGTCACCTCAGCTCAGTCACAACCTGCGCAGCAGGAAGCCACCTAGTATAGGTCACCAGGGTTGTGAGGCTGTCACAGCCACAGGGTGTCCATTGGCCCCATCGCACCTTGCCTGGCAGGGTGCTACCATGTGTGTGCCACCCAAGTGGTGAGGCCATCACAGCCACCAGGTGCCACCTCGGCCCTGTAACACCCCACCTGGTTGGGTGCAACCTTGCACTTGCCACTCATGTAGCTGGGCCATCACAGCACCATGTGTCACCTTGGCACCCTTACACCCTGCCCAGAGCAGTGGCACTTTGCAGGTTCCACCCACATTGCAAGGCCATTACGGCTGCTGGGTGTCACTTCAGCCCCGCCACACCCTGCCTGGGGGGTGTCAACTCATGTGATTCACCCACGTGGTGAGGCCATCAGGGATATCAGGCCTCACCTCAGCCCAGGTACATCCACCCTGTGGGGTGCCACCTTACATATGTAAGCCATGTGGTGAGGCTGTCAGTGTTGCCAGGTCTCACCTCAGCCCAGGGACACCATGTCTGGCCAAGAGCCACTTCGTGCATGCCACCCACATGGCAAGGCCATGACGGCCACAGGGTGTCACCTAGGATTATCAAACACAGCCCAACAGTGTACCACCTTGGGCATGCCATGCATGTGGTGATGCTGTCATGACCATCAGGTATCACCTTGAATTGGGCACACCCCATCAGGCAGGGTGCCATCTCGTGAGGGTCACCTGGGTTGTGAGGCCCTCTCAGCCACCAGGTGGCACCTAGGCCCATGCACACCCCACCCACCAGAGTGCCATCTCACAAGGGTCACACTTGTGGCATGGCCCTCATGGCAACCGGCTGTCACCTAGGCCCAGGCACATCCAGCCCAACAGGATGCCACCATGCATGGGTCAGCCATGTGGTGAGGCTGTAATGGCTGCCAGATGTCACCTCAGCTCAGTCACACCCTGCCTGGCAAAAAGCCACCTCACATGGGTCATCCGTGTTGAGAGCCTGTCACAACCACGGGGTGTCCATTGGCCCCATCACACCCTGCTGGCAGGGTGCCACATCATGCATACCACCCAAGTGCTGAGGCCATTATGGTCACAAGGTGTAACCTCGTTCCAGTAACACCCCACCCTGATGGGAGCACCCTTGCACTTGTCACACACATAGCTGCACCGTCAAATCCACCGGGGGTACCTAGACCCCCTCACATCCCACCTGCGGTGTGCCACTTTGCATGTGCCACCCATGTTGCAAGGCCATTATGGCTGCCAGATGTCACATCAGATCCATCACACCCCACCTAGCAGAGTGCCACGTCACATCAGTCACCCACGTGCTGTGGCCATCAGGGCTGCCAGGTGTCACATCAACCTGGGCATATCCACCCAGTGGGGTGCCACCTCACAAAGGTAACCCACGTGGCAAGTACATCATAGCGGCTGGCTGTCACCTCAGCCCAGGCACACGCCACCTGATGGGGAGCCACCTTGCCCCTGTCACCCGAGTGGCAAGGCCATCACAGAAGCTGTGTTTGACATTGGCCTGGGCACACGCCGCCTGGTGGGATGCCACCACACCAGGGTCACCTATGTGGTGAGGCTGTCATGCCATTGGGTGTTGCCTCAGCCCAGTCACACATCACCTGGGGGCTGCCCCCTCGCATGGGTCACCCACATGTTGATGCCCTCATGAAGGATGGGATTCACCTTCGCCTGGGCACACACCAACTGGAGGAGTGCCACATACTGTGGTGCATCTGCCTGATGAGGCCTGCATGGCAGCTGGGTGTCACCTAGACCTGGGCACACCCCACCCATCACGGTGACACATCGCACATGCCACCTGCATGGCGATGTGGTCAGGATGCCGAGTTTCACCTCGGCCACTTCACAACCTGCCCAGTGGGGAGCCACCTCATGCAGGTGATGCACATGGCAAGACCCTCATGGCCAGGGTGTCACTTAGGCCTGGTCACACCCCACCCAACAGAGTGCCACTTCACACATATCACCCATGAGGCAAGGCCGTAATGGACACTGGGGGTCCCCTCGGCCCAGTTACACACTGCCTGGCTGTGTGCCACCATGTGTGGGTCTCCCGTGTGGCTAGGCCTAGATGCCCACTGGGTTTCACCTCAGAACTGGCACAACCCGCCCAGCTGGGTGCAACCTCATGTGGGTCACCCACGTTTTGAGGCCATAATGGAAGTGGGGTTTGACCTCGGCCTGGGCAACTCCCATCGAGAGGGATGCCACTCCACATGTGCCATCCGCATGGTGAGGCCATCATGGCCACCAGGTGTCACCTCGGCCTTGGGACACTCTGCCCAGTGGAGAGCAACCTCATGCATGCCACCCATGTGGTGAGGCCTTGTACAGGTCACCTGCATGGTGAGGCCATCACAGCCACCAGGTGTCACTTTGGCACAGTCATGTGCTGCCCAACAGGTTGCCACATCACACTGGTCACCCACGTGGTAAGGCTGTCATGGCCCCTGAGTGTCACCTTAGCCTGGGCACACCCAACCTGGTGGGGTGCCACCCATGTGGTGAGGCCATCACAGAAACTGTGTTTGACCTTGGCCCAGAAACACCTGCCCAGTGGGGTTCCAGCCAGCCAGGGTCACCCATTTGGTGAGGCCCACACACTGCCAGGTGTCACCTAGGCCTGGGCACACCCCACCTGGTGGGATGCTACATCTCATTGGTCACCCGCATGTTCAGGACATTACTGTGGCCTGGTGGAACCTCGGCCCCATCACTCCCTACCTGGTGGGGTGCTACCTCGTACAGGCCACCCACATTGCAAGGCCGTCACAGCCACCAGGTGTCACCTCAGCCCCATTGTACTCCACCCATCAGGGTGCCACCTCACACAGGTCACCTGTGAGGCAAACCCATCATGGCCGCCAGGTGTCACATCAGTCCTGTCAAACCCCACCAGGTCAGGTAAAACCTCACAAATGTCACCAGCATGGCAAGGTCATCATGACCGTGGCGTGTCACCTCAGCCCCATAACACACCACCTGGCAGGGTGAAACCTTGCATGAGCCACCCACGTGGTGAGGACTTCACAGCCACTGGGTGTCAAAATGGCCCAGACACACACCTCATGGTGGAATGCCACCTCATGCAGGTCACCCATGTGGTGAGGCCGTCACAGCCACCATGTGTCACCTCGGCCCCAACTCTCCCTACCTGATGGGGTGCTACCTCACATGTGCCACCCACATGACAATGCAGTCACAGCCACTAGCTGTCACCTCATCCCCATGACACCACACCTGGTGGGGTGTCATCTCTTGCATGCCACCCATGTGATGAGGACACCACAGCCACCAGGTGTCACCTTAGCTCAATCACACTCTGTCCTCCAGTGTGTCACCTCATGCAAGCCACACGTGTTGTGAGTCCATCACAGTCATCATGTTTCACCTCAACCCAGGTGCACCTTGCCGTGTGCAATGCCACTTCGCATGAGTCACCTGAAATGTGAGGCCTTCATGGCTGCCAGGTGTCACCTAGGCCTGGGCACACCCCACCTGGTGGGATGCTACATCTCATTGGTCACCCGCATGTTGAGGACATTACAGTGGCCTGGTGGAACCTCGGCCCCATCACTCCCTACCTGGTGGGGTGCTACCTCATACATGCCACCCACATGGCAAGGCCATCACAGCCACAAGGTGTCACCTCAGCCTGGTCACACCCTCCCCAGTGGAGAGTCACCTTTCACATGCCACCCATATTGCTCATCTGTCACACCAACCATGTGTCACCTCAACCTGGGTGCACCCCACCCAGCACTGGTAACCCACGTTGCAGGGCAATCACAGCAACCAGATGTCACCTCGGCATGGGCACACCCCACCCAGCAGGATACCACCTCATGTGGGTCACCAGTGTGTTGAGGCCCTCACGGCCGCCATGTTTCTCCTAGGCCTGGGCACACACCACCCAGTGGGGTTTCAACTCACGAATGTCACCCATGTAGTGAGGCCTTCATGGCTGCTGGTTGTCACCTTGGCCCAGTCATACACCACCCAGTAGGATGCCACCACACAGGGGTAACCAGCGTGGCAAGGCTGTCACGGCTGCCGGGTGTCATCTTGGCCCGTTCACACCACGCACAGCTGGGTGCCACCTCGTGCTAGCCACCCACGTGGCAAGTCATCTCAGCCACCATGTTTCCCTTTGGCCCCATCACTCTAGGCCTGGTGGGGTGTGACCTCACATGTGTACCCACATGGTGAGGCAGTAACAGCCATAGTGTTTTACCTCATCCCCATGACACCATGCCCAGTGGTGTGTCATCTCTTGTGTGCCATCCATGTGGCAAGCCCATCATGGCTGCTGGGTGTCACCTCAGCCCGATCACACCCTACCTGGCAGGGCTAACCTCATGCATGCCACCCACATTGCAAGTCCAATCTGGTCGCTGTGTCATGTCAACCCAGTCACAACACACCATGCAGGATTCCAAATCGCATGGGTCACCTGTGTTGTGAGGCCTTCACAGCCACTGAGTGTCATCTCGACCTGGGTACACCTTGCCCATTGGGATGTCACCTAGCATGTGCCACCCACATGGTGCAGCACTCACGGCCACCAATGTTCAGCCCCGTCACTCCCTGCCCAGGAGAATGTCACCTCAACATGGCACCTGCATGGCAAGGTGGTCACACCACTGGGTGTCACGTCTGCATGGTCACACCCCACCCCGCAGGTTGCCACCTGGCAAATGTCAACTGTATGGTGAGGCTGTCATGGCTGCCAGATGTCTCCTCTGCCTGAGCACACAATGCCTGGTGGGGAGCCACCATGCACAGATCACCCACGTGATGAGGCCCTCACAGCCACCAGGTGTCACCCTGGTTGCTTCACACACCACCCAGAGGGGTACAACCTCGTATGGGTCACCTGCATGGAGAAGCCATCACTGCCACTGGGTGACAGCTTAGCTCAGTCACACCATGTCTTGTGGGGAGCCACCTCACTTGGGTCACCCATGTGGTGAGGCTGTCCTAGCCATGGGATGTCACCTTGACCCCTTCATAGCATTCACAGCAGGGTGCCACCATGCTAGAGCCACCTAAGAGGCAAGGGATCATGACCACCATGTGTCATCTCAGCCACATCACACCCCACCAGGCAAGGTGCTACCTCACCCATGTCACCAGCATGGTGAGGCTATCAAGGCCGCGAGGTGTCACCTAAGCCCACTCAGACACTGCCCGATGGGGTGCTACATAGTGCATGCTACTCACATGGCTAGGCCATCATGGCCACTGGGTGTCACTTCAGCCCCGTCATTCCCCACCCTGCCAGGTGCCACCTTGATGTGCCACCCACATAGCTAGGCAATCACACCACTAGATGCCACCTTGTCCCTGTGACACCACACCTGGCACCATGTCATCTCTTGTGTGTCCCCCATGTAGTGAGGCCATCACGGCAACTGGGTGTCACCTCTTCCTGGTCAATACCCACCTGCCAGGGTGTCAACTAGCATGTGCTTCCCTCAGGACGAGACCATCACAGCCACCAGGTGTCACCTCAGCCCGATCACACACTGCACAGTGGGGTGTCACCTGGTGCATGCCACCTGTGCTTCAAGTCTGTCTCGGTCAAAGTGTGTCACCTCAATCCGGGCATACCCCACCATGTGAGATGCCACCTCGCATGGTTACTCACGTTGTGAGCACCTCTATGCCACCAGATGTCACCTTGGCCTGGTTACACCCTGCCAGGCAGGGTGCCAGCTCATGTGGGTCACCCATGTGGTGAGGTCCTCATGGCCACTGGGCATCACCTTGGACCAGTCACACACCACCTAACAGGGTGCCAATTTGCAAGGGTCACCCATGTGATGTGGCTCTCACAGCTGCTGTGGATCACTTTGGCCTGCTCACACTGCAGCCTGCAGGGTGCAATCTCACACTTGCTATGATTGTGGTGTGGCTGTCATGGCCGCCAGGTGTCCCCTTGGCCTGGTCACAACCCACACAGCATGGTGCCACCTCTTGCAGGTCACCCATGTGGCAAGGCCATCACTGCTGCCGGGTGTCACCTCAGCTCAGTCACAACCTGCGCAGCAGGAAGCCACCTAGTATAGGTCACCAGGGTTGTGAGGCTGTCACAGCCACAGGGTGTCCATTGGCCCCATCGCACCTTGCCTGGCAGGGTGTTACCATGTGTGTGCCACCCAAGTGGTGAGGCCATCACAGCCACCAGGTGCCACCTCGGCCCTGTAACACCCCACCTGGTTGGGTGCAACCTTGCACTTGCCACTCATGTAGCTGGGCCATCACAGCACCATGTGTCACCTTGGCACCCTTACACCCTGCCCAGAGCAGTGGCACTTTGCAGGTTCCACCCACATTGCAAGGCCATTACGGCTGCTGGGTGTCACTTCAGCCCCGCCACACCCTGCCTGGGGGGTGTCAACTCATGTGATTCACCCACGTGGTGAGGCCATCAGGGATATCAGGCCTCACCTCAGCCCAGGTACATCCACCCTGTGGGGTGCCACCTTACATATGTAAGCCATGTGGTGAGGCTGTCAGTGTTGCCAGGTCTCACCTCAGCCCAGGGACACCATGTCTGGCCAAGAGCCACTTCGTGCATGCCACCCACATGGCAAGGCCATGACGGCCACAGGGTGTCACCTAGGATTATCAAACACAGCCCAACAGTGTACCACCTTGGGCATGCCATGCATGTGGTGATGCTGTCATGACCATCAGGTATCACCTTGAATTGGGCACACCCCATCAGGCAGGGTGCCATCTCGTGAGGGTCACCTGGGTTGTGAGGCCCTCTCAGCCACCAGGTGGCACCTAGGCCCATGCACACCCCACCCACCAGAGTGCCATCTCACAAGGGTCACACTTGTGGCATGGCCCTCATGGCAACCGGCTGTCACCTAGGCCCAGGCACATCCAGCCCAACAGGATGCCACCATGCATGGGTCAGCCATGTGGTGAGGCTGTAATGGCTGCCAGATGTCACCTCAGCTCAGTCACACCCTGCCTGGCAAAAAGCCACCTCACATGGGTCATCCGTGTTGAGAGCCTGTCACAACCACGGGGTGTCCATTGGCCCCATCACACCCTGCTGGCAGGGTGCCACATCATGCATACCACCCAAGTGCTGAGGCCATTATGGTCACAAGGTGTAACCTCGTTCCAGTAACACCCCACCCTGATGGGAGCACCCTTGCACTTGTCACACACATAGCTGCACCGTCAAATCCACCGGGGGTACCTAGACCCCCTCACATCCCACCTGCGGTGTGCCACTTTGCATGTGCCACCCATGTTGCAAGGCCATTATGGCTGCCAGATGTCACATCAGATCCATCACACCCCACCTAGCAGAGTGCCACGTCACATCAGTCACCCACGTGCTGTGGCCATCAGGGCTGCCAGGTGTCACATCAACCTGGGCATATCCACCCAGTGGGGTGCCACCTCACAAAGGTAACCCACGTGGCAAGTACATCATAGCGGCTGGCTGTCACCTCAGCCCAGGCACACGCCACCTGATGGGGAGCCACCTTGCCCCTGTCACCCGAGTGGCAAGGCCATCACAGAAGCTGTGTTTGACATTGGCCTGGGCACACGCCGCCTGGTGGGATGCCACCACACCAGGGTCACCTATGTGGTGAGGCTGTCATGCCATTGGGTGTTGCCCCAGCCCAGTCACACATCACCTGGGGGCTGCCACCTCGCATGGGTCACCCACATGTTGATGCCCTCATGAAGGATGGGATTCACCTTCGCCTGGGCACACACCAACTGGAGGAGTGCCACATACTGTGGTGCATCTGCCTGATGAGGCCTGCATGGCAGCTGGGTGTCACCTAGACCTGGGCACACCCCACCCATCACGGTGACACATCGCACATGCCACCTGCATGGCGATGTGGTCAGGATGCCGAGTTTCACCTCGGCCACTTCACAACCTGCCCAGTGGGGAGCCACCTCATGCAGGTGATGCACATGGCAAGACCCTCATGGCCAGGGTGTCACTTAGGCCTGGTCACACCCCACCCAACAGAGTGCCACTTCACACATATCACCCATGAGGCAAGGCCGTAATGGACACTGGGGGTCCCCTCGGCCCAGTTACACACTGCCTGGCTGTGTGCCACCATGTGTGGGTCTCCCGTGTGGCTAGGCCTAGATGCCCACTGGGTTTCACCTCAGAACTGGCACAACCCGCCCAGCTGGGTGCAACCTCATGTGGGTCACCCACGTTTTGAGGCCATAATGGAAGTGGGGTTTGACCTCGGCCTGGGCAACTCCCATTGAGAGGGATGCCACTCCACATGTGCCATCCGCATGGTGAGGCCATCATGGCCACCAGGTGTCACCTCGGCCTTGGGACACTCTGCCCAGTGGAGAGCAACCTCATGCATGCCCCATGTGGTGAGGCCTTGTACAGGTCACCTGCATGGTGAGGCCATCACAGCCACCAGGTGTCACTTTGGCACAGTCATGTGCTGCCCAACAGGTTGCCACATCACACTGGTCACCCACGTGGTAAGGCTGTCATGGCCCCTGAGTGTCACCTTAGCCTGGGCACACCCAACCTGGTGGGGTGCCACCCATGTGGTGAGGCCATCACAGAAACTGTGTTTGACCTTGGCCCAGAAACACCTGCCCAGTGGGGTTCCAGCCAGCCAGGGTCACCCATTTGGTGAGGCCCACACACTGCCAGGTTTCACCTAGGCCTGGGCACACCCCACCTGGTGGGATGCTACATCTCATTGGTCACCCGCATGTTGAGGACATTACTGTGGCCTGGTGGAACCTCGGCCCCATCACTCCCTACCTGGTGGGGTGCTACCTCGTACAGGCCACCCACATTGCAAGGCCGTCACAGCCACCAGGTGTCACCTCAGCCCCATTGTACTCCACCCATCAGGGTGCCACCTCACACGGGTCACCTGTGAGGCAAACCCATCATGGCCGCCAGGTGTCACATCAGTCCTGTCAAACCCCACCAGGTCAGGTAAAACCTCACAAATGTCACCAGCATGGCAAGGTCATCATGACCGTGGCGTGTCACCTCAGCCCCATAACACACCACCTGGCAGGGTGAAACCTTGCATGAGCCACCCACGTGGTGAGGACTTCACAGCCACTGGGTGTCAAAATGGCCCAGACACACACCTCATGGTGGAATGCCACCTCATGCAGGTCACCCATGTGGTGAGGCCGTCACAGCCACCATGTGTCACCTCGGCCCCAACTCTCCCTACCTGATGGGGTGCTACCTCACATGTGCCACCCACATGACAATGCAGTCACAGCCACTAGCTGTCACCTCATCCCCATGACACCACACCTGGGGGGGTGTCATCTCTTGCATGCCACCCATGTGATGAGGACACCACAGCCACCAGGTGTCACCTTAGCTCAATCACACTCTGTCCTCCAGTGTGTCACCTCATGCAAGCCACACGTGTTGTGAGTCCATCACAGTCATCATGTGTCACCTCAACCCAGGTGCACCTTGCCGTGTGCAATGCCACTTCGCATGAGTCACCTGAAATGTGAGGCCTTCATGGCTGCCAGGTGTCACCTAGGCCTGGGCACACCCCACCTTGTGGGATGCTACATCTCATTGGTCACCCGCATGTTGAGGACATTACAGTGGCCTGGTGGAACCTCGGCCCCATCACTCCCTACCTGGTGGGGTGCTACCTCATACATGCCACCCACATGGCAAGGCCATCACAGCCACAAGGTGTCACCTCAGCCTGGTCACACCCTCCCCAGTGGAGAGTCACCTTTCACATGCCACCCATATTGCTCATCTGTCACACCAACCATGTGTCACCTCAACCTGGGTGCACCCCACCCAGCACTGGTAACCCACGTTGCAGGGCAATCACAGCAACCAGATGTCACCTCGGCATGGGCACACCCCACCCAGCAGGATACCACCTCATGCGGGTCACCAGTGTGTTGAGGCCCTCACGGCCGCCATGTTTCTCCTAGGCCTGGGCACACACCACCCAGTGGGGTTTCAACTCACGAATGTCACCCATGTAGTGAGGCCTTCATGGCTGCTGGTTGTCACCTTGGCCCAGTCATACACCACCCAGTAGGATGCCACCACACAGGGGTAACCAGCGTGGCAAGGCTGTCACGGCTGCCGGGTATCATCTTGGCCCGTTCACACCACGCACAGCTGGGTGCCACCTCGTGCTAGCCACCCACGTGGCAAGTCATCTCAGCCACCATGTTTCCCTTTGGCCCCATCACTCTAGGCCTGGTGGGGTGTGACCTCACATGTGTACCCACATGGTGAGGCAGTAACAGCCATAGTGTTTTACCTCATCCCCATGACACCATGCCCAGTGGTGTGTCATCTCTTGTGTGCCATCCATGTGGCAAGCCCATCATGGCTGCTGGGTGTCACCTCAGCCCGATCACACCCTACCTGGCAGGGCTAACCTCATGCATGCCACCCACATTGCAAGTCCAATCTGGTCGCTGTGTCATGTCAACCCAGTCACAACACACCATGCAGGATTCCAAATCGCATGGGTCACCTGTGTTGTGAGGCCTTCACAGCCACTGAGTGTCATCTCGACCTGGGTACACCTTGCCCATTGGGATGTCACCTAGCATGTGCCACCCACATGGTGCAGCACTCACGGCCACCAATGTTCAGCCCCGTCACTCCCTGCCCAGGAGAATGTCACCTCAACATGGCACCTGCATGGCAAGGTGGTCACACCACTGGGTGTCACGTCTGCATGGTCACACCCCACCCCGCAGGTTGCCACCTGGCAAAGGTCAACTGTATGGTGAGGCTGTCATGGCTGCCAGATGTCTCCTCTGCCTGAGCACACAATGCCTGGTGGGGAGCCACCATGCACAGATCACCCACGTGATGAGGCCCTCACAGCCACCAGGTGTCACCCTGGTTGCTTCACACACCACCCAGAGGGGTACAACCTCGTATGGGTCACCTGCATGGAGAAGCCATCACTGCCACTGGGTGACAGCTTAGCTCAGTCACACCATGTCTTGTGGGGAGCCACCTCACTTGGGTCACCCATGTGGTGAGGCTGTCCTAGCCATGGGATGTCACCTTGACCCCTTCATAGCATTCACAGCAGGGTGCCACCATGCTAGAGCCACCTAAGAGGCAAGGGATCATGACCACCATGTGTCATCTCAGCCACGTCACACCCCACCAGGCAAGGTGCTACCTCACCCATGTCACCAGCATGGTGAGGCTATCAAGGCCGCGAGGTGTCACCTAAGCCCACTCAGACACTGCCCGATGGGGTGCTACATAGTGCATGCTACTCACATGGCTAGGCCATCATGGCCACTGGGTGTCACTTCAGCCCCGTCATTCCCCACCCTGCCAGGTGCCACCTTGATGTGCCACCCGCATAGCTAGGCAATCACACCACTAGATGCCACCTTGTCCCTGTGACACCACACCTGGCACCATGTCATCTCTTGTGTGTCCCCCATGTAGTGAGGCCATCACGGCAACTGGGTGTCAACTCTTCCTGGTCAATACCCACCTGCCAGGGTGTCAACTAGCATGTGCTTCCCTCAGGACGAGACCATCACAGCCACCAGGTGTCACCTCAGCCCGATCACACACTGCACAGTGGGGTGTCACCTGGTGCATGCCACCTGTGCTTCAAGTCTGTCTCGGTCAAAGTGTGTCACCTCAATCCGGGCATACCCCACCATGTGAGATGCCACCTCGCATGGTTACTCACGTTGTGAGCACCTCTATGCCACCAGATGTCACCTTGGCCTGGTTACACCCTGCCAGGCAGGGTGCCAGCTCATGTGGGTCACCCATGTGGTGAGGTCCTCATGGCCACTGGGCATCACCTTGGACCAGTCACACACCACCTAACAGGGTGCCAATTTGCAAGGGTCACCCATGTGATGTGGCTCTCACAGCTGCTGTGGATCACTTTGGCCTGCTCACACTGCAGCCTGCAGGGTGCAATCTCACACTTGCTACGATTGTGGCGTGGCTGTCATGGCCGCCAGGTGTCCCCTTGGCCTGGTCACAACCCACACAGCATGGTGCCACCTCTTGCAGGTCACCCATGTGGCAAGGCCATCACTGCTGCCGGGTGTCACCTCAGCTCAGTCACAACCTGCGCAGCAGGAAGCCACCTAATATAGGTCACCAGGGTTGTGAGGCTGTCACAGCCACAGGGTGTCCATTGGCCCCATCGCACCTTGCCTGGCAGGGTGCTACCATGTGTGTGCCACCCAAGTGGTGAGGCCATCACAGCCACCAGGTGCCACCTCGGCCCTGTAACACCCCACCTGGTTGGGTGCAACCTTGCACTTGCCACCCATGTAGCTCGGCCATCACAGCACCATGTGTCACCTTGGCACCCTTACACCCTGCCAAGAGCGGTGGCACTTTGCAGGTTCCACCCACAGTGCAAGGCCATTACGGCTGCTGGGTGTCACTTCAGCCCCACCACACCCTGCCTGGTGGGGTGTCAACTCATGTGATTCACCCACGTGGTGAGGCCATCAGGGATATCAGGCCTCACCTCAGCCCAGGCACATCCACCCTGTGGGGTGCCACCTTACATGTGTAAGCCATGTGGTGAGGCCGTCAGTGTTGCCAGGTCTCACCTCAGCCCAGGGACACCATGTCCGGCCAGGAGCCACTTCGTGCATGCCACCCACATGGCAAGGCCATGACGGCCACAGGGTGTCACCTAGGATTATCAAACACAGCCCAACAGTGTACCACCTTGGGCATGCCATGCATGTGGTGATGCTGTCATGACCATCAGGTATCACCTTGAATTGGGCACACCCCATCAGGCAGGGTGCCATCTCGTGAGGGTCACCTGGGTTGTGAGGCCCTCTCAGCCACCAGGTGGCACCTAGGCCCATGCACACCCCACCCACCAGAGTGCCATCTCACAAGGGTCACACTTGTGGCATGGCCCTCATGGCAACCGGCTGTCACCTAGGCCCAGGCACATCCAGCCCAACAGGATGCCACCATGCATGGGTCAGCCATGTGGTGAGGCTGTAATGGCTGCCAGATGTCACCTCAGCTCAGTCACACCCTGCCTGGCAAAAAGCCACCTCACATGGGTCATCCGTGTTGAGAGCCTGTCACAACCACGGGGTGTCCATTGGCCCCATCACACCCTGCTGGCAGGGTGCCACATCATGCATACCACCCAAGTGCTGAGGCCATTATGGTCACAAGGTGTAACCTCGGTCCAGTAACACCCCACCCTGATGGGAGCACCCTTGCACTTGTCACACACATAGCTGCACCGTCAAATCCACCGGGGGTACCTAGACCCCCTCACATCCCACCTGCGGTGTGCCACTTTGCATGTGCCACCCATGTTGCAAGGCCATTATGGCTGCCAGATGTCACATCACATCCATCACACCCCACCTAGCAGAGTGCCACGTCACATCAGTCACCCACGTGCTGTGGCCATCAGGGCTGCCAGGTGTCACATCAACCTGGGCATATCCACCCAGTGGGGTGCCACCTCACATAGGTAACCCACGTGGCAAGTACATCATAGCGGCTGGCTGTCACCTCAGCCCAGGCACACGCCACCTGATGGGGAGCCACCTTGCCCCTGTCACCCGAGTGGCAAGGCCATCACAGAAGCTGTGTTTGACATTGGCCTGGGCACACGCCACCTGGTGGGATGCCACCACACCAGGGTCACCTATGTGGTGAGGCTGTCATGCCATTGGGTGTTGCCTCAGCCCAGTCACACATCACCTGGGGGCTGCCACCTCGCATGGGTCACCCACATGTTGATGCCCTCATGAAGGATGGGATTCACCTTCGCCTGGGCACACACCAACTGGAGGAGTGCCACATACTGTGGTGCATCTGCCTGATGAGGCCTGCATGGCAGCTGGGTGTCACCTAGACCTGGGCACACCCCACCCATCACGGTGACACATCGCACATGCCACCTGCATGGCGATGTGGTCAGGATGCCGAGTTTCACCTCGGCCACTTCACAACCTGCCCAGTGGGGAGCCACCTCATGCAGGTGATGCACATGGCAAGACCCTCATGGCCAGGGTGTCACTTAGGCCTGGTCACACCCCACCCAACAGAGTGCCACTTCACACATATCACCCATGAGGCAAGGCCGTAATGGACACTGGGGGTCCCCTCGGCCCAGTTACACACTGCCTGGCTGTGTGCCACCATGTGTGGGTCTCCCGTGTGGCTAGGCCTAGATGCCCACTGGGTTTCACCTCAGAACTGGCACAACCCACCCAGCTGGGTGCAACCTCATGTGGGTCAGCCACGTTTTGAGGCCATAATGGAAGTGGGGTTTGACCTCGGCCTGGGCAACTCCCATTGAGAGGGATGCCACTCCACATGTGCCATCCGCATGGTGAGGCCATCATGGCCACCAGGTGTCACCTCGGCCTTGGGACACTCTGCCCAGTGGAGAGCAACCTCATGCATGCCACCCATGTGGTGAGGCCTTGTACAGGTCACCTGCATGGTGAGGCCATCACAGCTACCAGGTGTGACTTTGGCACAGTCATGTGCTGCCCAACAGGTTGCCACATCACACTGGTCACCCACGTGGTAAGGCTGTCATGGCCCCTGAGTGTCACCTTGGCCTGGGCACACCCAACCCGGTGGGGTGCCACCCATGTGGTGAGGCCATCACAGAAACTGTGTTTGACCTTGGCCCAGAAACACCTGCCCAGTGGGGTTCCAGCCAGCCAGGGTCACCCATTTGGTGAGGCCCACACACTGCCAGGTGTCACCTAGGCCTGGGCACACCCCACCTGGTGGGATGCTACATCTCATTGGTCACCCGCATGTTGAGGACATTACTGTGGCCTGGTGGAACCTCGGCCCCATCACTCCCTACCTGGTGGGGTGTTACCTCGTAAAGGCCACCCACATTGCAAGGCCGTCACAGCCACCAGGTGTCACCTCAGCCCCATTGTACTCCACCCATCAGGGTGCCACCTCACACGGGTCACCTGTGAGGCAAACCCATCATGGCCGCCAGGTGTCACATCAGTCCTGTCAAACCCCACCAGGTCAGGTAAAACCTCACATATGTCACCAGCATGGCAAGGTCATCATGACCGTGGCGTGTCACCTCAGCCCCATAACACACCACCTGGCAGGGTGAAACCTTGCATGAGCCACCCACGTGGTGAGGACTTCACAGCCACTGGGTGTCAAAATGGCCCAGACACACACCTCATGGTGGAATGCCACCTCATGCAGGTCACCCATGCGGTGAGGCCGTCACAGCCACCATGTGTCACCTCGGCCCCAACTCTCCCTACCTGATGGGGTGCTACCTCACATGTGCCACCCACATGACAATGCAGTCACAGCCACTAGCTGTCACCTCATCCCCATGACACCACACCTGGGGGGGTGTCATCTCTTGCATGCCACCCATGTGATGAGGACACCACAGCCACCAGGTGTCACCTTAGCTCAATCACACTCTGTCCTCCAGTGTGTCACCTCATGCAAGCCACACGTGTTGTGAGTCCATCACAGTCATCATGTGTCACCTCAACCCAGGTGCACCTTGCCGTGTGCAATGCCACTTCGCACGAGTCACCTGAAATGTGAGGCCTTCATTGCTGCCAGGTGTCACCTAGGCCGGGGCACACCCCACCTGGTGGGATGCTACATCTCATTGGTCACCCGCATGTTGAGGACATTACAGTGGCCTGGTGGAACCTCGGCCCCATCACTCCCTACCTGGTGGGGTGCTACCTCGTACATGCCACCCACATGGCAAGGCCATCACAGCCACAAGGTGTCACCTCAGCCTGGTCACACCCTCCCCAGTGGAGTGTCACCTTTTGAATGCCACCCATATTGCTCATCTGTCACACCAACCATGTGTCACCTCAACCTGGGTGCACCCCACCCAGCACTGGTAACCCACATTGCAGGGCAATCACAGCAGCCAGATGTCACCTCAGCATGGGCACACCCCACCCAGCAGGATACCACCTCATGCGGGTCACCAGTGTGTTGAGGCCCTCACGGCAGCCATGTTTCACCTAGGCCTGGGCACACCCCACCCAGTGGGGTTTCAACTCACGAATGTCACCCATGTAGTGAGGCCTTCATGGCTGCTGGTTGTCACCTTGGCCCAGTCATACGCCACCCAGTAGGATGCCACCACACAGGGGTAACCGGCGTGGCAAGGCTGTCACGGCTGCCGGGTGTCATCTTGGCCCGTTCACACCACGCACAGCTGGGTGCCACCTCATGCTAGCCACCCACGTGGCAAGTCATCTCAGCCACCATGTTTCACTTTGGCCCCATCACTCTAGGCCGGGTGGGGTGCGACAACACATGTGCTACCCACATGGTGAGGCAGTAACAGCCATAGAGTTTTACCTCATCCCCATGACACCATGCCCAGTGGGGTGTCATCTCTTGTGTGCCATCCATGTGGCAAGCCCATCATGGCTGCCGGGTGTCACCTCAGCCCGATCACACCCTACCTGGCAGGGCTAACCTCATGCATGCCACCCACATTGCAAGTCCAATCTGGTTGCTGTGTCATGTCAACCCCGTCACAACACACCATGCAGGATTCCAAATCGCATGGGTCACCTGTGTTGTGAGGCCTTCACAGCCACTGAGTGTCATCTCGACTTGGGTACACCTTGCCCATTGGGATGTCACCTAGCATGTGCCACCCACATGGTGCAGCACTCACGGCCACCAATGTTCAGCCCCGTCACTCCCTGCCCAGGAGAATGTCACCTCAACATGGCACCTGCATGGCAAGGTGGTCACACCACTGGGTGTCACGTCTGCATGGTCACACCCCACCCCGCAGGTTGCCACCTGGCAAAGGTCAACTGTATGGTGAGGCTGTCATGGCTGCCAGATGTCTCCTCTGCCTGAGCACACAATGCCTGGTGGGGAGCCACCATGCACAGATCACCCACGTGATGAGGCCCTCACAGCCACCAGGTGTCACCCTGGTTGCTTCACACACCACCCAGAGGGGTACAACCTCGTATGGGTCATCTGCATGGAGAAGCCATCACTGCCACTGGGTGACAGCTTAGCTCAGTCACACCATGTCTTGTGGTGAACCACCTCACTTGGGTCACCCATGTGGTGAGGCTGTCATAGCCATGGGATGTCACCTTGACCCCTTCATAGCATTCACAGCAGGGTGCCACCATGCTAGAGCCACCTAAGAGGCAAGGGATCATGACCACCATGTGTCATCTCAGCCACGTCACACACCACCCGGCAAGGTGCTACCTCACCCATGTCACCAGCATGGTGAGGCTATCAAGGCTGCGAGGTGTCACCTAAGCCCACTCAGACACTGCCCGATGGGGTGCTACATAGTGCATGCTACTCACATGGCTAGGCCATCATGGCCACTGGGTGTCACTTCAGCCCCGTCATTCCCCACCCTGCCAGGTGCCACCTTGATGTGCCACCTGCATAGCTAGGCAATCACACCACTAGGTGCCACCTTGTCCCTGTGACACCACACCTGGCACCATGTCATCTCTGTGTGTCCCCATGTAGTGAGGCCATCACGGCCACTGGGTGTCACCTCTTCCTGGTCAATACCCACCTGCTAGGGTGTCAACTAGCATGTGCTTCCCTCAGGACGAGACCATCACAGCCACCAGGTGTCACCTCAGCCCGATCACACACTGCACAGTGGGGTGTCACCTGGTGCATGCCACCTGTGCTGCAAGTCTGTCTCGGTCAAAGTGTGTCACCTCAATCCAGGTATAGCCCACCATGTGAGATGCCACCTCGCATGGTTACTCACGTTGTGAGCACCTCTATGCCACCAGATGTCACCTTGGCCTGGTTACACCCTGCCAGGCAGGGTGCCAGCTCATGTGGGTCACCCATGTGGTGAGGTCCTCATGGCCACTGGGCATCACCTTGGACCAGTCACACACCACCTAACAGGGTGCCAATTTGCAAGGGTCACCCATGTGATGTGGCTCTCACAGCTGCTGTGGATCACTTTGGCCTGCTCACACTGCAGCCTGCAGGGTGCAATCTCACACTTGCTACGATTGTGGCGTGGCTGTCATGGCCGCCAGGTGTCCCCTTGGCCTGGTCACAACCCACACAGCATGGTGCCACCTCTTGCAGGTCACCTATGTGGCAAGGCCATCACTGCTGCCGGGTGTCACCTCAGCTCGGTCACAACCTGCGCAGCAGGAAGCCACCTAGTATAGGTCACCAGGGTTGTGAGGCTGTCACAGCCACAGGGTGTCCATTGGCCCCATCGCACCTTGCCTGGCAGGGTGCTACCATGTGTGTGCCACCCAAGTGGTGAGGCCATCACAGCCACCAGGTGCCACCTCGGCCCTGTAACACCCCACCTGGTTGGGTGCAACCTTGCACTTGCCACTCATGTAGCTGGGCCATCACAGCACCATGTGTCACCTTGGCACCCTTACACCCTGCCCAGAGCAGTGGCACTTTGCAGGTTCCACCCACATTGCAAGGCCATTACGGCTGCTGGGTGTCACTTCAGCCCCGCCACACCCTGCCTGGTGGGGTGTCAACTCATGTGATTCACCCACGTGGTGAGGCCATCAGGGATATCAGGCCTCACCTCAGCCCAGGTACATCCACCCTGTGGGGTGCCACCTTACATATGTAAGCCATGTGGTGAGGCTGTCAGTGTTGCCAGGTCTCACCTCAGCCCAGGGACACCATGACTGGCCAAGAGCCACTTCGTGCATGCCACCCACATGGCAAGGCCATGACGGCCACAGGGTGTCACCTAGGATTATCAAACACAGCCCAACAGTGTACCACCTTGGGCATGCCATGCATGTGGTGATGCTGTCATGACCATCAGGTATCACCTTGAATTGGGCACACCCCATCAGGCAGGGTGCCATCTCGTGAGGGTCACCTGGGTTGTGAGGCCCTCTCAGCCACCAGGTGGCACCTAGGCCCATGCACACCCCACCCACCAGAGTGCCATCTCACAAGGGTCACACTTGTGGCATGGCCCTCATGGCAACCGGCTGTCACCTAGGCCCAGGCACATCCAGCCCAACAGGATGCCACCATGCATGGGTCAGCCATGTGGTGAGGCTGTAATGGCTGCCAGATGTCACCTCAGCTCAGTCACACCCTGCCTGGCAAAAAGCCACCTCACATGGGTCATCTGTGTTGAGAGCCTGTCACAACCACGGGGTGTCCATTGGCCCCATCACACCCTGCTGGCAGGGTGCCACATCATGCATACCACCCAAGTGCTGAGGCCATTATGGTCACAAGGTGTAACCTCGGTCCAGTAACACCCCACCCTGATGGGAGCACCCTTGCACTTGTCACACACATAGCTGCACCGTCAAATCCACCGGGGGTACCTAGACCCCCTCACATCCCACCTGCGGTGTGCCACTTTGCATGTGCCACCCATGTTGCAAGGCCATTATGGCTGCCAGATGTCACATCAGATCCATCACACCCCACCTAGCAGAGTGCCACGTCACATCAGTCCCCCACGTGCTGTGGCCATCAGGGCTGCCAGGTGTCACATCAACCTGGGCATATCCACCCAGTGGGGTGCCACCTCACATAGGTAACCCACGTGGCAAGTACATCATAGCGGCTGGCTGTCACCTCAGCCCAGGCACACGCCACCTGATGGGGAGCCACCTTGCCCCTGTCACCCGAGTGGCAAGGCCATCACAGAAGCTGTGTTTGACATTGGCCTGGGCACACGCCACCTGGTGTGATGCCACCACACCAGGGTCACCTATGTGGTGAGGCTGTCATGCCATTGGGTGTTGCCTCAGCCCAGTCACACATCACCTGGGGGCTGCCACCTCGCATGGGTCACCCACATGTTGATGCCCTCATGAAGGATGGGATTCACCTTCGCCTGGGCACACACCAACTGGAGGAGTGCCACATACTGTGGTGCCTCTGCCTGATGAGGCCTGCATGGCAGCTGGGTGTCACCTAGACCTGGGCACACCCCACCCATCATGGTGACACATCGCACATGCCACCTGCGTGGCGATGTGGTCAGGATGCCGAGTTTCACCTCGGCCACTTCACAACCTGCCCAGTGGGGAGCCACCTCATGCAGGTGATGCACATGGCAAGACCCTCATGGCCAGGGTGTCACTTAGGCCTGGTCACACCCCACCCCACAGAGTGCCACTTCACACATATCACCCATGAGGCAAGGCCATAATGGTTACTGGGGGTCACCTCGGCCCAGTTACACACTGCCTGGCTGTGTGCCACCATGTGTGGGTCTCCCGTGTGGCTAGGCCTTCATGCCCACTGGGTTTCACCTCAGAACTGGCACAACCCGCCCAGCTGGGTGCAACCTCATGTGGGTCACCCACGTTTTGAGGCCATAATGGAAGTGGGGTTTGACCTCGGCCTGGGCAAATCCCATCCAGAGGGATGCCACTCCACATGTGCCATCCGCATGGTGAGGCCATCATGGCCACCAGGTGTCACCTCGGCCTTGAGACACTCTGCCCATTGGAGAGCAACCTCATGCATGCCACCCATGTGGTGAGGCCTTGTACAGGTCACCTGCATGGTGAGGCCATCACAGCTACCAGGTGTGACTTTGGCACAGTCATGTGCTGCCCAACAGGTTGCCACATCACACTGGTCACCCACGTGGTAAGGCTGTCATGGCCCCTGAGTGTCACCTTGGCCTGGGCACACCCAACCCGGTGGGGTGCCACCCATGTGGTTAGGCCATCACAGAAACTGTGTTTGACCTTGGCCCAGAAACACCTGCCCAGTGGGGTTCCAGCCAGCCAGGGTCACCCATTTGGTGAGGCCCACACACTGCCAGGTGTCACCTAGGCCTGGGCACACCCCACCTGGTGGGATGCTACATCTCATTGGTCACCCGCATGTTGAGGACATTACTGTGGCCTGGTGGAACCTCGGCCCCATCACTCCCTACCTGGTGGGGTGTTACCTCGTAAAGGCCACCCACATTGCAAGGCCGTCACAGCCACCCGGTGTCACCTCAGCCCCATTGTACTCCACCCATCAGGGTGCCACCTCACACGGGTCACCTGTGAGGCAAACCCATCATGGCCGCCAGGTGTCACATCAGTCCTGTCAAACCCCACCAGGTCAGGTAAAACCTCACATATGTCACCAGCATGGCAAGGTCATCATGACCGTGGCGTGTCACCTCAGCCCCATAACACACCACCTGGCAGGGTGAAACCTTGCATGAGCCACCCACGTGGTGAGGACTTCACAGCCACTGGGTGTCAAAATGGCCCAGACACACACCTCATGGTGGAATGCCACCTCATGCAGGTCACCCATGCGGTGAGGCCGTCACAGCCACCATGTGTCACCTCGGCCCCAACTCTCCCTACCTGATGGGGTGCTACCTCACATGTGCCACCCACATGACAATGCAGTCACAGCCACTAGCTGTCACCTCATCCCCATGACACCACACCTGGGGGGGTGTCATCTCTTGCATGCCACCCATGTGATGAGGACACCACAGCCACCAGGTGTCACCTTAGCTCAATCACACTCTGTCCTCCAGTGTGTCACCTCATGCAAGCCACACGTGTTGTGAGTCCATCACAGTCATCATGTGTCACCTCAACCCAGGTGCACCTTGCCGTGTGCAATGCCACTTCACACGAGTCACCTGAAATGTGAGGCCTTCATTGCTGCCAGGTGTCACCTAGGCCGGGGCACACCCCACCTGGTGGGATGCTACATCTCATTGGTCACCCGCATGTTGAGGACATTACAGTGGCCTGGTGGAACCTCGGCCCCATCACTCCCTACCTGGTGGGGTGCTACCTCGTACATGCCACCCACATGGCAAGGCCATCACAGCCACAAGGTGTCACCTCAGCCTGGTCACACCCTCCCCAGTGGAGTGTCACCTTTTGAATGCCACCCATATTGCTCATCTGTCACACCAACCATGTGTCACCTCAACCTGGGTGCACCCCACCCAGCACTGGTAACCCACATTGCAGGGCAATCACAGCAGCCAGATGTCACCTCAGCATGGGCACACCCCACCCAGCAGGATACCACCTCATGCGGGTCACCAGTGTGTTGAGGCCCTCACGGCAGCCATGTTTCACCTAGGCCTGGGCACACCCCACCCAGTGGGGTTTCAACTCACGAATGTCACCCATGTAGTGAGGCCTTCATGGCTGCTGGTTGTCACCTTGGCCCAGTCATACGCCACCCAGTAGGATGCCACCACACAGGGGTAACCGGCGTGGCAAGGCTGTCACGGCTGCCGGGTGTCATCTTGGCCCGTTCACACCACGCACAGCTGGGTGCCACCTCGTACTAGCCACCCACGTGGCAAGTCATCTCAGCCACCATGTTTCCCTTTGGCCCCATCACTCTAGGCCTGGTGGGGTGTGACCTCACATGTGCTACCCACATGGTGAGGCAGTAACAGCCATAGTGTTTTACCTCATCCCCATGACACCATGCCCAGTGGGGTGTCATCTCTTGTGTGCCATCCATGTGGCAAGCCCATCATGGCTGCTGGGTGTCACCTCAGCCCGATCACACCCTACCTGGCAGGGCTAACCTCATGCATGCCACCCACATTGCAAGTCCAATCTGGTCGCTGTGTCATGTCAACCCAGTCACAACACACCATGCAGGATTCCAAATCGCATGGGTCACCTGTGTTGTGAGGCCTTCACAGCCACTGAGTGTCATCTCGACCTGGGTACACCTTGCCCATTGGGATGTCACCTAGCATGTGCCACCCACATGGTGCAGCACTCACGGCCACCAATGTTCAGCCCCGTCACTCCCTGCCCAGGAGAATGTCACCTCAACATGGCACCTGCATGGCAAGGTGGTCACACCACTGGGTGTCACGTCTGCATGGTCACACCCCACCCCGCAGGTTGCCACCTGGCAAAGGTCAACTGTATGGTGAGGCTGTCATGGCTGCCAGATGTCTCCTCTGCCTGAGCACACAATGCCTGGTGGGGAGCCACCATGCACAGATCACCCACGTGATGAGGCCCTCACAGCCACCAGGTGTCACCCTGGTTGCTTCACACACCACCCAGCGGGGTACAACCTCGTATGGGTCACCTGCATGGAGAAGCCATCACTGCCACTGGGTGACAGCTTAGCTCAGTCACACCATGTCTTGTGGGGAGCCACCTCACTTGGGTCACCCATGTGGTGAGGCTGTCATAGCCATGGGATGTCACCTTGACCCCTTCATAGCATTCACAGCAGGGTGCCACCATGCTAGAGCCACCTAAGAGGCAAGGGATCATGACCACCATGTGTCATCTCAGCCACGTCACACCCCACCAGGCAAGGTGCTACCTCACCCATGTCACCAGCATGGTGAGGCTATCAAGGCCGCGAGGTGTCACCTAAGCCCACTCAGACACTGCCCGATGGGGTGCCACATAGTGCATGCTACTCACATGGCTAGGCCATCATGGCCACTGGGTGTCACTTCAGCCCCGTCATTCCCCACCCTGCCAGGTGCCACCTTGATGTGCCACCTGCATAGCTAGGCAATCACACCACTAGGTGCCACCTTGTCCCTGTGACACCACACCTGGCACCATGTCATCTCTGTGTGTCCCCCATGTAGTGAGGCCATCACGGCCCCTGGGTGTCACCTCTTCCTGGTCAATACCCACCTACCAGGGTGTCAACTAGCATGTGCTTCCCTCAGGACGAGACCATCACAGCCACCAGGTGTCACCTCAGCCCGATCACACACTGCACAGTGGGGTGTCACCTGGTGCATGCCACCTGTGCTGCAAGTCTGTCTCGGTCAAAGTGTGTCACCTCAACCCGGGCATACCCCACCATGTGAGATGCCACCTCGCATGGTTACTCACGTTGTGAGCACCTCTATGCCACCAGATGTCACCTTGGCCTGGTTACACCCTGCCAGGCAGGGTGCCAGCTCATGTGGGTCACCCATGTGGTGAGGTCCTCATGGCCACTGGGCATCACCTTGGACCAGTCACACACCACCTAACAGGGTGCCAATTTGCAAGGGTCACCCATGTGATGTGGCTCTCACAGCTGCTGTGGATCACTTTGGCCTGCTCACACTGCAGCCTGCAGGGTGCAATCTCACACTTGCTATGATTGTGGCGTGGCTGTCATGGCCGCCAGGTGTCCCCTTGGCCTGGTCACAACCCACACAGCATGGTGCCACCTCTTGCAGGTCACCTATGTGGCAAGGCCATCACTGCTGCCGGGTGTCACCTCAGCTCGGTCACAACCTGCGCAGCACGAAGCCACCTAGTATAGGTCACCAGGGTTGTGAGGCTGTCACAGCCACAGGGTGTCCATTGGCCCCATCGCACCTTGCCTGGCAGGGTGCTACCATGTGTGTGCCACCCAAGTGGTGAGGCCATCACAGCCACCAGGTGCCACCTCGGCCCTGTAACACCCCACCTGGTTGGGTGCAACCTTCCACTTGCCACTCATGTAGCTGGGCCATCACAGCACCATGTGTCACCTTGGCACCCTTACACCCTGCCCAGAGCAGTGGCACTTTGCAGGTTCCACCCACATTGCAAGGCCATTACGGCTGCCGGGTGTCACTTCAGCCCCGCCACACCCTGCCTGGTGGGGTGTCAACTCATGTGATTCACCCACGTGGTGAGGCCATCAGGGATATCAGGCCTCACCTCAGCCCAGGCACATCCACCCTGTGGGGTGCCACCTTACATGTGTAAGCCATGTGGTGAGGCCGTCAGTGTTGCCAGGTCTCACCTCAGCCCAGGGACACCATGTCCGGCCAGGAGCCACTTCGTGCATGCCACCCACATGGCAAGGCCATGACGGCCACAGGGTGTCACCTAGGATTATCAAACACAGCCCAACAGTGTACCACCTTGGGCATGCCATGCATGTGGTGATGCTGTCATGACCATCAGGTATCACCTTGAATTGGGCACACCCCATCAGGCAGGGTGCCATCTCGTGAGGGTCACCTGGGTTGTGAGGCCCTCTCAGCCACCAGGTGGCACCTAGGCCCATGCACACCCCACCCACCAGAGTGCCATCTCACAAGGGTCACACTTGTGGCATGGCCCTCATGGCAACCGGCTGTCACCTAGGCCCAGGCACATGCAGCCCAACAGGATGCCACCATGCATGGGTCACCCATGTGGTGAGGCTGTAATGGCTGCCAGATGTCACCTCAGCTCAGTCACACCCTGCCTGGCAAAAAGCCACCTCACATGGGTCATCCGTGTTGAGAGCCTGTCACAACCACGGGGTGTCCATTGGCCCCATCACACCCTGCTGGCAGGGTGCCACATCATGCATACCACCCAAGTGCTGAGGCCATTATGGTCACAAGGTGTAACCTCGGTCCAGTAACACCCCACCCTGATGGGAGCACCCTTGCACTTGTCACACACATAGCTGCACCGTCAAATCCACCGGGGGTACCTAGACCCCCTCACATCCCACCTGCGGTGTGCCACTTTGCATGTGCCACCCATGTTGCAAGGCCATTATGGCTGCCAGATGTCACATCACATCCATCACACCCCACCTAGCAGAGTGCCACGTCACATCAGTCCCCCACGTGCTGTGGCCATCAGGGCTGCCAGGTGTCACATCAACCTGGGCATATCCACCCAGTGGGGTGCCACCTCACATAGGTAACCCACGTGGCAAGTACATCATAGCGGCTGGCTGTCACCTCAGCCCAGGCACACGCCACCTGATGGGGAGCCACCTTGCCCCTGTCACCCGAGTGGCAAGGCCATCACAGAAGCTGTGTTTGACATTGGCCTGGGCACACGCCGCCTGGTGGGATGCCACCACACCAGGGTCACCTATGTGGTGAGGCTGTCATGCCATTGGGTGTTGCCTCAGCCCAGTCACACATCACCTGGGGGCTGCCACCTCGCCTGGGTCACCCACATGTTGATGCCCTCATGAATGATGGGATTCACCTTCGCCTGGGCACACACCAACTGGAGGAGTGCCACATACTGTGGTGCATCTGCCTGATGAGGCCTGCATGGCAGCTGGGTGTCACCTAGACCTGGGCACACCCCACCCATCACGGTGACACATCGCACATGCCACCTGCGTGGCGATGTGGTCAGGATGCCGAGTTTCACCTCGGCCACTTCACAACCTGCCCAGTGGGGAGCCACCTCATGCAGGTGATGCACATGGCAAGACCCTCATGGCCAGGGTGTCACTTAGGCCTGGTCACACCCCACCCAACAGAGTGCCACTTCACACATATCACCCATGAGGCAAGGCCGTAATGGACACTGGGGGTCCCCTCGGCCCAGTTACACACTGCCTGGCTGTGTGCCACCATGTGTGGGTCTCCCGTGTGGCTAGGCCTAGATGCCCACTGGGTTTCACCTCAGAACTGGCACAACCCGCCCAGCTGGGTGCAACCTCATGTGGGTCACCCACGTTTTGAGGCCATAATGGAAGTGGGGTTTGACCTCGGCCTGGGCAACTCCCATCGAGAGGGATGCCACTCCACATGTGCCATCCGCATGGTGAGGCCATCATGGCCACCAGGTGTCACCTCGGCCTTGGGACACTCTGCCCAGTGGAGAGCAACCTCATGCATGCCACCCATGTGGTGAGGCCTTGTACAGGTCACCTGCATGGTGAGGCCATCACAGCCACCAGGTGTCACTTTGGCACAGTCATGTGCTGCCCAACAGGTTGCCACATCACACTGGTCACCCACGTGGTAAGGCTGTCATGGCCCCTGAGTGTCACCTTAGCCTGGGCACACCCAACCTGGTGGGGTGCCACCCATGTGGTGAGGCCATCACAGAAACTGTGTTTGACCTTGGCCCAGAAACACCTGCCCAGTGGGGTTCCAGCCAGCCAGGGTCACCCATTTGGTGAGGCCCACACACTGCCAGGTGTCACCTAGGCCTGGGCACACCCCACCTGGTGGGATGCTACATCTCATTGGTCACCCGCATGTTGAGGACATTACTGTGGCCTGGTGGAACCTCGGCCCCATCACTCCCTACCTGGTGGGGTGCTACCTCGTACAGGCCACCCACAATGCAAGGCCGTCACAGCCACCAGGTGTCACCTCAGCCCCATTGTACTCCACCCATCAGGGTGCCACCTCACATGGGTCACCTGTGAGGCAAACCCATCATGGCCGCCAGGTGTCACATCAGTCCTTTCAAACCCCACCAGGTCAGGTAAAACCTCACAAATGTCACCAGCATGGCAAGGTCATCATGACCGTGGCGTGTCACCTCAGCCCCATAACACACCACCTGGCAGGGTGAAACCTTGCATGAGCCACCCACGTGGTGAGGACTTCACAGCCACTGGGTGTCAAAATGGCCCAGACACACACCTCATGGTGGAATGCCACCTCATGCAGGTCACCCATGTGGTGAGGCCGTCACAGCCACCATGTGTCACCTCGGCCCCAACTCTCCCTACCTGATGGGGTGCTACCTCACATGTGCCACCCACATGACAATGCAGTCACAGCCACTAGCTGTCACCTCATCCCCATGACACCACACCTGGTGGGGTGTCATCTCTTGCATGCCACCCATGTGATGAGGACACCACAGCCACCAGGTGTCACCTTAGCTCAATCACACTCTGTCCTCCAGTGTGTCACCTCATGCAAGCCACACGTGTTGTGAGTCCATCACAGTCATCATGTGTCACCTCAACCCAGGTGCACCTTGCCGTGTGCAATGCCACTTCGCATGAGTCACCTGAAATGTGAGGCCTTCATGGCTGCCAGGTGTCACCTAGGCCTGGGCACACCCCACCTGGTGGGATGCTACATCTCATTGGTCACCCGCATGTTGAGGACATTACAGTGGCCTGGTGGAACCTCAGCCCCATCACTCCCTACCTGGTGGGGTGCTACCTCATACATGCCACCCACATGGCAAGGCCATCACAGCCACAAGGTGTCACCTCAGCCTGGTCACACCCTCCCCAGTGGAGAGTCACCTTTCACATGCCACCCATATTGCTCATCTGTCACACCAACCATGTGTCACCTCAACCTGGGTGCACCCCACCCAGCACTGGTAACCCACGTTGCAGGGCAATCACAGCAACCAGATATCACCTCGGCATTGGCACACCCCACCCAGCAGGATACCACCTCATGCGGGTCACCAGTGTGTTGGGGCCCTCACGGCCGCCATGTTTCTCCTAGGCCTGGGCACACACTACCCAGTGGGGTTTCAACTCACGAATGTCACCCATGTAGTGAGGCCTTCATGGCTGCTGGTTGTCACCTTGGCCCAGTCATACGCCACCCAGTAGGATGCCACCACACAGGGGTAACCGGCGTGGCAAGGCTGTCACGGCTGCCGGGTGTCATCTTGGCCCGTTCACACCACGCACAGCTGGGTGCCACCTCGTGCTAGCCACCCACGTGGCAAGTCATCTCAGCCACCATGTTTCCCTTTGGCCCCATCACTCTAGGCCTGGTGGGGTGTGACCTCACATGTGCTACCCACATGGTGAGGCAGTAACAGCCATAGTGTTTTACCTCATCCCCATGACACCATGCCCAGTGGTGTGTCATCTCTTGTGTGCCATCCATGTGGCAAGCCCATCATGGCTGCTGGGTGTCACCTCAGCCCGATCACACCCTACCTGGCAGGGCTAACCTCATGCATGCCACCCACATTGCAAGTCCAATCTGGTCGCTGTGTCATGTCAACCCAGTCACAACACACCATGCAGGATTCCAAATCGCATGGGTCACCTGTGTTGTGAGGCCTTCACAGCCACTGAGTGTCATCTCGACCTGGGTACACCTTGCCCATTGGGATGTCACCTAGCATGTGCCACCCACATGGTGCAGCACTCACGGCCACCAATGTTCAGCCCCGTCACTCCCTGCCCAGGAGAATGTCACCTCAACATGGCACCTGCATGGCAAGGTGGTCACACCACTGGGTGTCACGTCTGCATGGTCACACCCCACCCCGCAGGTTGCCACCTGGCAAAGGTCAACTGTATGGTGAGGCTGTCATGGCTGCCAGATGTCTCCTCTGCCTGAGCACACAATGCCTGGTGGGGAGCCACCATGCACAGATCACCCACGTGATGAGGCCCTCACAGCCACCAGGTGTCACCCTGGTTGCTTCACACACCACCCAGCGGGGTACAACCTCGTATGGGTCACCTGCATGGAGAAGCCATCACTGCCACTGGGTGACAGCTTAGCTCAGTCACACCATGTCTTGTGGGGAGCCACCTCACTTGGGTCACCCATGTGGTGAGGCTGTCCTAGCCATGGGATGTCACCTTGACCCCTTCATAGCATTCACAGCAGGGTGCCACCATGCTAGAGCCACCTAAGAGGCAAGGGATCATGACCACCATGTGTCATCTCAGCCACGTCACACACCACCAGGCAAGGTGCTACCTCACCCATGTCACCAGCATGGTGAGGCTATCAAGGCCGCGAGGTGTCACCTAAGCCCACTCAGACACTGCCCGATGGGGTGCTACATAGTGCATGCTACTCACATGGCTAGGCCATCATGGCCACTGGGTGTCACTTCAGCCCCGTCATTCCCCACCCTGCCAGGTGCCACCTTGATGTGCCACCTGCATAGCTACGCAATCACACCACTAGGTGCCACCTTGTCCCTGTGACACCACACCTGGCACCATGTCATCTCTTGTGTGTCCCCCATGTAGTGAGGCCATCACGGCCACTGGGTGTCACCTCTTCCTGGTCAATACCCACCTGCCAGGGTGTCAACTAGCATGTGCTTCCCTCAGGATGAGACCATCACAGCCACCAGGTGTCACCTCAGCCCGATCACACACTGCACAGTGGGGTGTCACCTGGTGCATGCCACCTGTGCTGCAAGTCTGTCTCGGTCAAAGTGTGTCACCTCAATCTGGGTATACCCCACAATGTGAGATGCCACCTCATATGGTTACTCATGTTGTGACCACCTCTATGCCACCAGATGTCACCTTGGCCTGGTTACACCCTGCCAGGCAGGGTGCCAGCTCATGTGGGTCACCCATGTGGTGAGGTCCTCATGGCCACTGGGCATCACCTTGGACCAGTCACACACCACCTAACAGGGTGCCAATTTGCAAGGGTCACCCATGTGATGTGGCTCTCACAGCTGCTGTGGATCACTTTGGCCTGCTCACACTGCAGCCTGCAGGGTGCAATCTCACACTTGCTACGATTGTGGTGTGGCTGTCATGGCCACCAGGTGTCCCCTTGGCCTGGTCACAACCCACACAGCATGGTGCCACCTCTTGCAGGTCACCTATGTGGCAAGGCCATCACTGCTGCCGGGTGTCACCTCAGCTCGGTCACAACCTGCCCAGCAGGAAGCCACCTAGTATAGGTCACCATGGTTGTGAGGCTGTCACAGCCACAGGGTGTCCATTGGCCCCATCGCACCTTGCCTGGCAGGGTGCTACCATGTGTGTGCCACCCAAGTGGTGAGGCCATCACAGCCACCAGGTGCCACCTCGGCCCTGTAACACCCCACCTGGTTGGGTGCAACCTTGCACTTGCCACCCATGTAGCTGGGCCATCACAGCACCATGTGTCACCTTGGCACCCTTACACCCTGCCCAGAGCGGTGGCACTTTGCAGGTTCCACCCACATTGCAAGGCCATTACAGCTGCTGGGTGTCACTTCAGCCCCACCACACCCTGCCTGGTGGGGTGTCAACTCATGTGATTCACCCACGTGGTGAGGCCATCAGGGATATCAGGCCTCACCTCAGCCCAGGCACATCCACCCTGTGGGGTGCCACCTTACATGTGTAAGCCATGTGGTGAGGCCGTCAGTGTTGCCAGGTCTCACCTCAGCCCAGGGACACCATGTCCGGCCAGGAGCCACTTCGTGCATGCCACCCACATGGCAAGGCCATGACGGCCACAGGGTGTCACCTAGGATTATCAAACACAGCCCAACAGTGTACCACCTTGGGCATGCCATGCATGTGGTGATGCTGTCATGACCATCAGGTATCACCTTGAATTGGGCACACCCCATCAGGCAGGGTGCCATCTCGTGAGGGTCACCTGGGTTGTGAGGCCCTCTCAGCCACCAGGTGGCACCTAGGCCCATGCACACCCCACCCACCAGAGTGCCATCTCACAAGGGTCACACTTGTGGCATGGCCCTCATGGCAACCGGCTGTCACCTAGGCCCAGGCACATGCAGCCCAACAGGATGCCACCATGCATGGGTCACCCATGTGGTGAGGCTGTAATGGCTGCCAGATGTCACCTCAGCTCAGTCACACCCTGCCTGGCAAAAAGCCACCTCACATGGGTCATCCGTGTTGAGAGCCTGTCACAACCACGGGGTGTCCATTGGCCCCATCACACCCTGCTGGCAGGGTGCCACATCATGCATACCACCCAAGTGCTGAGGCCATTATGGTCACAAGGTGTAACCTCGGTCCAGTAACACCCCACCCTGATGGGAGCACCCTTGCACTTGTCACACACATAGCTGCACCGTCAAATCCACCGGGGGTACCTAGACCCCCTCACATCCCACCTGCGGTGTGCCACTTTGCATGTGCCACCCATGTTGCAAGGCCATTATGGCTGCCAGATGTCACATCAGATCCATCACACCCCACCTAGCAGAGTGCCACGTCACATCAGTCCCCCACGTGCTGTGGCCATCAGGGCTGCCAGGTGTCACATCAACCTGGGCATATCCACCCAGTGGGGTGCCACCTCACAAAGGTAACCCACGTGGCAAGTACATCATAGCGGCTGGCTGTCACCTCAGCCCAGGCACACGCCACCTGATGGGGAGCCACCTAGCCCCTGTCACCCGAGTGGCAAGGCCATCACAGAAGCTGTGTTTGACATTGGCCTGGGCACACGCCGCCTGGTGGGATGCCACCACACCAGGGTCACCTATGTGGTGAGGCTGTCATGCCATTGGGTGTTGCCTCAGCCCAGTCACACATCACCTGGGGGCTGCCACCTCGCATGGGTCACCCACATGTTGATGCCCTCATGAAGGATGGGATTCACCTTCGCCTGGGCACACACCAACTGGAGGAGTGCCACATACTGTGGTGCCTCTGCCTGATGAGGCCTGCATGGCAGCTGGGTGTCACCTAGACCTGGGCACACCCCACCCATCACGGTGACACATCGCACATGCCACCTGCGTGGCGATGTGGTCAGGATGCCGAGTTTCACCTCGGCCACTTCACAACCTGCCCAGTGGGGAGCCACCTCATGCAGGTGATGCACATGGCAAGACCCTCATGGCCAGGGTGTCACTTAGGCCTGGTCACACCCCACCCCACAGAGTGCCACTTCACACATATCACCCATGAGGCAAGGCCATAATGGTCACTGGGGGTCACCTCGGCCCAGTTACACACTGCCTGGCTGTGTGCCACCATGTGTGGGTCTCCCGTGTGGCTAGGCCTTCATGCCCACTGGGTTTCACCTCAGAACTGGCACAACCTGCCCAGCTGGGTGCAACCTCATGTGGGTCACCCACGTTTTGAGGCCATAATGGAAGTGGGGTTTGACCTCGGCCTGGGCAAATCCCATCCAGAGGGATGCCACTCCACATGTGCCATCCGCATGGTGAGGCCATCATGGCCACCAGGTGTCACCTCGGCCTTGGGACACTCTGCCCAGTGGAGAGCAACCTCATGCATGCCACCCATGTGGTGAGGCCTTGTACAGGTCACCTGCATGGTGAGGCCATCACAGCTACCAGGTGTGACTTTGGCACAGTCATGTGCTGCCCAACAGGTTGCCACATCACACTGGTCACCCACGTGGTAAGGCTGTCATGGCCCCTGAGTGTCACCTTGGCCTGGGCACACCCAACCCGGTGGGGTGCCACCCATGTGGTTAGGCCATCACAGAAACTGTGTTTGACCTTGGCCCAGAAACACCTGCCCAGTGGGGTTCCAGCCAGCCAGGGTCACCCATTTGGTGAGGCCCACACACTGCCAGGTGTCACCTAGGCCTGGGCACACCCCACCTGGTGGGATGCTACATCTCATTGGTCACCCGCATGTTGAGGACATTACTGTGGCCTGGTGGAACCTCGGCCCCATCACTCCCTACCTGGTGGGGTGTTACCTCGTAAAGGCCACCCACATTGCAAGGCCATCACAGCCACCCGGTGTCACCTCAGCCCCATTGTACTCCACCCATCAGGGTGCCACCTCACACGGGTCACCTGTGAGGCAAACCCATCATGGCCGCCAGGTGTCACATCAGTCCTGTCAAACCCCACCAGGTCAGGTAAAACCTCACATATGTCACCAGCATGGCAAGGTCATCATGACCGTGGCGTGTCACCTCAGCCCCATAACACACCACCTGGCAGGGTGAAACCTTGCATGAGCCACCCACGTGGTGAGGACTTCACAGCCACTGGGTGTCAAAATGGCCCAGACACACACCTCATGGTGGAATGCCACCTCATGCAGGTCACCCATGCGGTGAGGCCGTCACAGCCACCATGTGTCACCTCGGCCCCAACTCTCCCTACCTGATGGGGTGCTACCTCACATGTGCCACCCACATGACAATGCAGTCACAGCCACTAGCTGTCACCTCATCCCCATGACACCACACCTGGTGGGGTGTCATCTCTTGCATGCCACCCATGTGATGAGGACACCACAGCCACCAGGTGTCACCTTAGCTCAATCACACTCTGTCCTCCAGTGTGTCACCTCATGCAAGCCACACGTGTTGTGAGTCCATCACAGTCATCATGTGTCACCTCAACCCAGGTGCACCTTGCCGTGTGCAATGCCACTTCACACGAGTCACCTGAAATGTGAGGCCTTCATTGCTGCCAGGTGTCACCTAGGCCGGGGCACACCCCACCTGGTGGGATGCTACATCTCATTGGTCACCCGCATGTTGAGGACATTACAGTGGCCTGGTGGAACCTCGGCCCCATCACTCCCTACCTGGTGGGGTGCTACCTCGTACATGCCACCCACATGGCAAGGCCATCACAGCCACAAGGTGTCACCTCAGCCTGGTCACACCCTCCCCAGTGGAGTGTCACCTTTTGAATGCCACCCATATTGCTCATCTGTCACACCAACCATGTGTCACCTCAACCTGGGTGCACCCCACCCAGCACGGGTAACCCACATTGCAGGGCAATCACAGCAGCCAGATGTCACCTCAGCATGGGCACACCCCACCCAGCAGGATACCACCTCATGCGGGTCACCAGTGTGTTGAGGCCCTCACGGCAGCCATGTTTTACCTAGGCCTGGGCACACCCCACCCAGTGGGGTTTCAACTCACGAATGTCACCCATGTAGTGAGGCCTTCATGGCTGCTGGTTGTCACCTTGGCCCAGTCATACGCCACCCAGTAGGATGCCACCACACAGGGGTAACCGGCGTGGCAAGGCTGTCACGGCTGCCGGGTGTCATCTTGGCCCGTTCACACCACGCACAGCTGGGTGCCACCTCGTACTAGCCACCCACGTGGCAAGTCATCTCAGCCACCATGTTTCCCTTTGGCCCCATCACTCTAGGCCTGGTGGGGTGTGACCTCACATGTGCTACCCACATGGTGAGGCAGTAACAGCCATAGTGTTTTACCTCATCCCCATGACACCATGCCCAGTGGGGTGTCATCTCTTGTGTGCCATCCATGTGGCAAGCCCATCATGGCTGCTGGGTGTCACCTCAGCCCGATCACACCCTACCTGGCAGGGCTAACCTCATGCATGCCACCCACATTGCAAGTCCAATCTGGTCGCTGTGTCATGTCAACCCAGTCACAACACACCATGCAGGATTCCAAATCGCATGGGTCACCTGTGTTGTGAGGCCTTCACAGCCACTGAGTGTCATCTCGACCTGGGTACACCTTGCCCATTGGGATGTCACCTAGCATGTGCCACCCACATGGTGCAGCACTCACGGCCACCAATGTTCAGCCCCGTCACTCCCTGCCCAGGAGAATGTCACCTCAACATGGCACCTGCATGGCAAGGTGGTCACACCACTGGGTGTCACGTCTGCATGGTCACACCCCACCCCGCAGGTTGCCACCTGGCAAAGGTCAACTGTATGGTGAGGCTGTCATGGCTGCCAGATGTCTCCTCTGCCTGAGCACACAATGCCTGGTGGGGAGCCACCATGCACAGATCACCCACGTGATGAGGCCCTCACAGCCACCAGGTGTCACCCTGGTTGCTTCACACACCACCCAGCGGGGTACAACCTCGTATGGGTCACCTGCATGGAGAAGCCATCACTGCCCCTGGGTGACAGCTTAGCTCAGTCACACCATGTCTTGTGGGGAGCCACCTCACTTGGGTCACCCATGTGGTGAGGCTGTCATAGCCATGGGATGTCACCTTGACCCCTTCATAGCATTCACAGCAGGGTGCCACCATGCTAGAGCCACCTAAGAGGCAAGGGATCATGACCACCATGTGTCATCTCAGCCACGTCACACCCCACCAGGCAAGGTGCTACCTCACCCATGTCACCAGCATGGTGAGGCTATCAAGGCCGCGAGGTGTCACCTAAGCCCACTCAGACACTGCCCGATGGGGTGCCACATAGTGCATGCTACTCACATGGCTAGGCCATCATGGCCACTGGGTGTCACTTCAGCCCCGTCATTCCCCACCCTGCCAGGTGCCACCTTGATGTGCCACCTGCATAGCTAGGCAATCACACCACTAGGTGCCACCTTGTCCCTGTGACACCACACCTGGCACCATGTCATCTCTGTGTGTCCCCCATGTAGTGAGGCCATCACGGCCCCTGGGTGTCACCTCTTCCTGGTCAATACCCACCTACCAGGGTGTCAACTAGCATGTGCTTCCCTCAGGACGAGACCATCACAGCCACCAGGTGTCACCTCAGCCCGATCACACACTGCACAGTGGGGTGTCACCTGGTGCATGCCACCTGTGCTGCAAGTCTGTCTCGGTCAAAGTGTGTCACCTCAACCCGGGCATACCCCACCATGTGAGATGCCACCTCGCATGGTTACTCACGTTGTGAGCACCTCTATGCCACCAGATGTCACCTTGGCCTGGTTACACCCTGCCAGGCAGGGTGCCAGCTCATGTGGGTCACCCATGTGGTGAGGTCCTCATGGCCACTGGGCATCACCTTGGACCAGTCACACACCACCTAACAGGGTGCCAATTTGCAAGGGTCACCCATGTGATGTGGCTCTCACAGCTGCTGTGGATCACTTTGGCCTGCTCACACTGCAGCCTGCAGGGTGCAATCTCACACTTGCTATGATTGTGGCGTGGCTGTCATGGCCGCCAGGTGTCCCCTTGGCCTGGTCACAACCCACACAGCATGGTGCCACCTCTTGCAGGTCACCTATGTGGCAAGGCCATCACTGCTGCCGGGTGTCACCTCAGCTCGGTCACAACCTGCGCAGCACGAAGCCACCTAGTATAGGTCACCAGGGTTGTGAGGCTGTCACAGCCACAGGGTGTCCATTGGCCCCATCGCACCTTGCCTGGCAGGGTGCTACCATGTGTGTGCCACCCAAGTGGTGAGGCCATCACAGCCACCAGGTGCCACCTCGGCCCTGTAACACCCCACCTGGTTGGGTGCAACCTTCCACTTGCCACTCATGTAGCTGGGCCATCACAGCACCATGTGTCACCTTGGCACCCTTACACCCTGCCCAGAGCAGTGGCACTTTGCAGGTTCCACCCACATTGCAAGGCCATTACGGCTGCCGGGTGTCACTTCAGCCCCGCCACACCCTGCCTGGTGGGGTGTCAACTCATGTGATTCACCCACGTGGTGAGGCCATCAGGGATATCAGACCTCACCTCAGCCCAGGCACATCCACCCTGTGGGGTGCCACCTTACATGTGTAAGCCATGTGGTGAGGCCGTCAGTGTTGCCAGGTCTCACCTCAGCCCAGGGACACCATGTCCGGCCAGGAGCCACTTCGTGCATGCCACCCACATGGCAAGGCCATGACGGCCACAGGGTGTCACCTAGGATTATCAAACACAGCCCAACAGTGTACCACCTTGGGCATGCCATGCATGTGGTGATGCTGTCATGACCATCAGGTATCACCTTGAATTGGGCACACCCCATCAGGCAGGGTGCCATCTCGTGAGGGTCACCTGGGTTGTGAGGCCCTCTCAGCCACCAGGTGGCACCTAGGCCCATGCACACCCCACCCACCAGAGTGCCATCTCACAAGGGTCACACTTGTGGCATGGCCCTCATGGCAACCGGCTGTCACCTAGGCCCAGGCACATGCAGCCCAACAGGATGCCACCATGCATGGGTCACCCATGTGGTGAGGCTGTAATGGCTGCCAGATGTCACCTCAGCTCAGTCACACCCTGCCTGGCAAAAAGCCACCTCACATGGGTCATCCGTGTTGAGAGCCTGTCACAACCACGGGGTGTCCATTGGCCCCATCACACCCTGCTGGCAGGGTGCCACATCATGCATACCACCCAAGTGCTGAGGCCATTATGGTCACAAGGTGTAACCTCGGTCCAGTAACACCCCACCCTGATGGGAGCACCCTTGCACTTGTCACACACATAGCTGCACCGTCAAATCCACCGGGGGTACCTAGACCCCCTCACATCCCACCTGCGGTGTGCCACTTTGCATGTGCCACCCATGTTGCAAGGCCATTATGGCTGCCAGATGTCACATCACATCCATCACACCCCACCTAGCAGAGTGCCACGTCACATCAGTCCCCCACGTGCTGTGGCCATCAGGGCTGCCAGGTGTCACATCAACCTGGGCATATCCACCCAGTGGGGTGCCACCTCACATAGGTAACCCACGTGGCAAGTACATCATAGCGGCTGGCTGTCACCTCAGCCCAGGCACACGCCACCTGATGGGGAGCCACCTTGCCCCTGTCACCCGAGTGGCAAGGCCATCACAGAAGCTGTGTTTGACATTGGCCTGGGCACACGCCGCCTGGTGGGATGCCACCACACCAGGGTCACCTATGTGGTGAGGCTGTCATGCCATTGGGTGTTGCCTCAGCCCAGTCACACATCACCTGGGGGCTGCCACCTCGCCTGGGTCACCCACATGTTGATGCCCTCATGAATGATGGGATTCACCTTCGCCTGGGCACACACCAACTGGAGGAGTGCCACATACTGTGGTGCATCTGCCTGATGAGGCCTGCATGGCAGCTGGGTGTCACCTAGACCTGGGCACACCCCACCCATCACGGTGACACATCGCACATGCCACCTGCGTGGCGATGTGGTCAGGATGCCGAGTTTCACCTCGGCCACTTCACAACCTGCCCAGTGGGGAGCCACCTCATGCAGGTGATGCACATGGCAAGACCCTCATGGCCAGGGTGTCACTTAGGCCTGGTCACACCCCACCCAACAGAGTGCCACTTCACACATATCACCCATGAGGCAAGGCCGTAATGGACACTGGGGGTCCCCTCGGCCCAGTTACACACTGCCTGGCTGTGTGCCACCATGTGTGGGTCTCCCGTGTGGCTAGGCCTAGATGCCCACTGGGTTTCACCTCAGAACTGGCACAACCCGCCCAGCTGGGTGCAACCTCATGTGGGTCACCCACGTTTTGAGGCCATAATGGAAGTGGGGTTTGACCTCGGCCTGGGCAACTCCCATCGAGAGGGATGCCACTCCACATGTGCCATCCGCATGGTGAGGCCATCATGGCCACCAGGTGTCACCTCGGCCTTGGGACACTCTGCCCAGTGGAGAGCAACCTCATGCATGCCACCCATGTGGTGAGGCCTTGTACAGGTCACCTGCATGGTGAGGCCATCACAGCCACCAGGTGTCACTTTGGCACAGTCATGTGCTGCCCAACAGGTTGCCACATCACACTGGTCACCCACGTGGTAAGGCTGTCATGGCCCCTGAGTGTCACCTTAGCCTGGGCACACCCAACCTGGTGGGGTGCCACCCATGTGGTGAGGCCATCACAGAAACTGTGTTTGACCTTGGCCCAGAAACACCTGCCCAGTGGGGTTCCAGCCAGCCAGGGTCACCCATTTGGTGAGGCCCACACACTGCCAGGTGTCACCTAGGCCTGGGCACACCCCACCTGGTGGGATGCTACATCTCATTGGTCACCCGCATGTTGAGGACATTACTGTGGCCTGGTGGAACCTCGGCCCCATCACTCCCTACCTGGTGGGGTGCTACCTCGTACAGGCCACCCACAATGCAAGGCCGTCACAGCCACCAGGTGTCACCTCAGCCCCATTGTACTCCACCCATCAGGGTGCCACCTCACATGGGTCACCTGTGAGGCAAACCCATCATGGCCGCCAGGTGTCACATCAGTCCTTTCAAACCCCACCAGGTCAGGTAAAACCTCACAAATGTCACCAGCATGGCAAGGTCATCATGACCGTGGCGTGTCACCTCAGCCCCATAACACACCACCTGGCAGGGTGAAACCTTGCATGAGCCACCCACGTGGTGAGGACTTCACAGCCACTGGGTGTCAAAATGGCCCAGACACACACCTCATGGTGGAATGCCACCTCATGCAGGTCACCCATGTGGTGAGGCCGTCACAGCCACCATGTGTCACCTCGGCCCCAACTCTCCCTACCTGATGGGGTGCTACCTCACATGTGCCACCCACATGACAATGCAGTCACAGCCACTAGCTGTCACCTCATCCCCATGACACCACACCTGGTGGGGTGTCATCTCTTGCATGCCACCCATGTGATGAGGACACCACAGCCACCAGGTGTCACCTTAGCTCAATCACACTCTGTCCTCCAGTGTGTCACCTCATGCAAGCCACACGTGTTGTGAGTCCATCACAGTCATCATGTGTCACCTCAACCCAGGTGCACCTTGCCGTGTGCAATGCCACTTCGCATGAGTCACCTGAAATGTGAGGCCTTCATGGCTGCCAGGTGTCACCTAGGCCTGGGCACACCCCACCTGGTGGGATGCTACATCTCATTGGTCACCCGCATGTTGAGGACATTACAGTGGCCTGGTGGAACCTCAGCCCCATCACTCCCTACCTGGTGGGGTGCTACCTCATACATGCCACCCACATGGCAAGGCCATCACAGCCACAAGGTGTCACCTCAGCCTGGTCACACCCTCCCCAGTGGAGAGTCACCTTTCACATGCCACCCATATTGCTCATCTGTCACACCAACCATGTGTCACCTCAACCTGGGTGCACCCCACCCAGCACTGGTAACCCACGTTGCAGGGCAATCACAGCAACCAGATATCACCTCGGCATTGGCACACCCCACCCAGCAGGATACCACCTCATGCGGGTCACCAGTGTGTTGGGGCCCTCACGGCCGCCATGTTTCTCCTAGGCCTGGGCACACACCACCCAGTGGGGTTTCAACTCACGAATGTCACCCATGTAGTGAGGCCTTCATGGCTGCTGGTTGTCACCTTGGCCCAGTCATACGCCACCCAGTGGGATGCCACCACACAGGGGTAACCGGCGTGGCAAGGCTGTCACGGCTGCCGGGTGTCATCTTGGCCCGTTCACACCACGCACAGCTGGGTGCCACCTCGTGCTAGCCACCCACGTGGCAAGTCATCTCAGCCACCATGTTTCCCTTTGGCCCCATCACTCTAGGCCTGGTGGGGTGTGACCTCACATGTGCTACCCACATGGTGAGGCAGTAACAGCCATAGTGTTTTACCTCATCCCCATGACACCATGCCCAGTGGTGTGTCATCTCTTGTGTGCCATCCATGTGGCAAGCCCATCATGGCTGCTGGGTGTCACCTCAGCCCGATCACACCCTACCTGGCAGGGCTAACCTCATGCATGCCACCCACATTGCAAGTCCAATCTGGTCGCTGTGTCATGTCAACCCAGTCACAACACACCATGCAGGATTCCAAATCGCATGGGTCACCTGTGTTGTGAGGCCTTCACAGCCACTGAGTGTCATCTCGACCTGGGTACACCTTGCCCATTGGGATGTCACCTAGCATGTGCCACCCACATGGTGCAGCACTCACGGCCACCAATGTTCAGCCCCGTCACTCCCTGCCCAGGAGAATGTCACCTCAACATGGCACCTGCATGGCAAGGTGGTCACACCACTGGGTGTCACGTCTGCATGGTCACACCCCACCCCGCAGGTTGCCACCTGGCAAAGGTCAACTGTATGGTGAGGCTGTCATGGCTGCCAGATGTCTCCTCTGCCTGAGCACACAATGCCTGGTGGGGAGCCACCATGCACAGATCACCCACGTGATGAGGCCCTCACAGCCACCAGGTGTCACCCTGGTTGCTTCACACACCACCCAGCGGGGTACAACCTCGTATGGGTCACCTGCATGGAGAAGCCATCACTGCCACTGGGTGACAGCTTAGCTCAGTCACACCATGTCTTGTGGGGAGCCACCTCACTTGGGTCACCCATGTGGTGAGGCTGTCATAGCCATGGGATGTCACCTTGACCCCTTCATAGCATTCACAGCAGGGTGCCACCATGCTAGAGCCACCTAAGAGGCAAGGGATCATGACCACCATGTGTCATCTCAGCCACGTCACACACCACCAGGCAAGGTGCTACCTCACCCATGTCACCAGCATGGTGAGGCTATCAAGGCCGCGAGGTGTCACCTAAGCCCACTCAGACACTGCCCGATGGGGTGCTACATAGTGCATGCTACTCACATGGCTAGGCCATCATGGCCACTGGGTGTCACTTCAGCCCCGTCATTCCCCACCCTGCCAGGTGCCACCTTGATGTGCCACCTGCATAGCTACGCAATCACACCACTAGGTGCCACCTTGTCCCTGTGACACCACACCTGGCACCATGTCATCTCTTGTGTGTCCCCCATGTAGTGAGGCCATCACGGCCACTGGGTGTCACCTCTTCCTGGTCAATACCCACCTGCCAGGGTGTCAACTAGCATGTGCTTCCCTCAGGATGAGACCATCACAGCCACCAGGTGTCACCTCAGCCCGATCACACACTGCACAGTGGGGTGTCACCTGGTGCATGCCACCTGTGCTGCAAGTCTGTCTCGGTCAAAGTGTGTCACCTCAATCTGGGTATACCCCACAATGTGAGATGCCACCTCATATGGTTACTCATGTTGTGACCACCTCTATGCCACCAGATGTCACCTTGGCCTGGTTACACCCTGCCAGGCAGGGTGCCAGCTCATGTGGGTCACCCATGTGGTGAGGTCCTCATGGCCACTGGGCATCACCTTGGACCAGTCACACACCACCTAACAGGGTGCCAATTTGCAAGGGTCACCCATGTGATGTGGCTCTCACAGCTGCTGTGGATCACTTTGGCCTGCTCACACTGCAGCCTGCAGGGTGCAATCTCACACTTGCTACGATTGTGGTGTGGCTGTCATGGCCACCAGGTGTCCCCTTGGCCTGGTCACAACCCACACAGCATGGTGCCACCTCTTGCAGGTCACCTATGTGGCAAGGCCATCACTGCTGCCGGGTGTCACCTCAGCTCGGTCACAACCTGCCCAGCAGGAAGCCACCTAGTATAGGTCACCATGGTTGTGAGGCTGTCACAGCCACAGGGTGTCCATTGGCCCCATCGCACCTTGCCTGGCAGGGTGCTACCATGTGTGTGCCACCCAAGTGGTGAGGCCATCACAGCCACCAGGTGCCACCTCGGCCCTGTAACACCCCACCTGGTTGGGTGCAACCTTGCACTTGCCACCCATGTAGCTGGGCCATCACAGCACCATGTGTCACCTTGGCACCCTTACACCCTGCCCAGAGCGGTGGCACTTTGCAGGTTCCACCCACATTGCAAGGCCATTACAGCTGCTGGGTGTCACTTCAGCCCCACCACACCCTGCCTGGTGGGGTGTCAACTCATGTGATTCACCCACGTGGTGAGGCCATCAGGGATATCAGGCCTCACCTCAGCCCAGGCACATCCACCCTGTGGGGTGCCACCTTACATGTGTAAGCCATGTGGTGAGGCCGTCAGTGTTGCCAGGTCTCACCTCAGCCCAGGGACACCATGTCCGGCCAGGAGCCACTTCGTGCATGCCACCCACATGGCAAGGCCATGACGGCCACAGGGTGTCACCTAGGATTATCAAACACAGCCCAACAGTGTACCACCTTGGGCATGCCATGCATGTGGTGATGCTGTCATGACCATCAGGTATCACCTTGAATTGGGCACACCCCATCAGGCAGGGTGCCATCTCGTGAGGGTCACCTGGGTTGTGAGGCCCTCTCAGCCACCAGGTGGCACCTAGGCCCATGCACACCCCACCCACCAGAGTGCCATCTCACAAGGGTCACACTTGTGGCATGGCCCTCATGGCAACCGGCTGTCACCTAGGCCCAGGCACATGCAGCCCAACAGGATGCCACCATGCATGGGTCACCCATGTGGTGAGGCTGTAATGGCTGCCAGATGTCACCTCAGCTCAGTCACACCCTGCCTGGCAAAAAGCCACCTCACATGGGTCATCCGTGTTGAGAGCCTGTCACAACCACGGGGTGTCCATTGGCCCCATCACACCCTGCTGGCAGGGTGCCACATCATGCATACCACCCAAGTGCTGAGGCCATTATGGTCACAAGGTGTAACCTCGGTCCAGTAACACCCCACCCTGATGGGAGCACCCTTGCACTTGTCACACACATAGCTGCACCGTCAAATCCACCGGGGGTACCTAGACCCCCTCACATCCCACCTGCGGTGTGCCACTTTGCATGTGCCACCCATGTTGCAAGGCCATTATGGCTGCCAGATGTCACATCAGATCCATCACACCCCACCTAGCAGAGTGCCACGTCACATCAGTCCCCCACGTGCTGTGGCCATCAGGGCTGCCAGGTGTCACATCAACCTGGGCATATCCACCCAGTGGGGTGCCACCTCACAAAGGTAACCCACGTGGCAAGTACATCATAGCGGCTGGCTGTCACCTCAGCCCAGGCACACGCCACCTGATGGGGAGCCACCTAGCCCCTGTCACCCGAGTGGCAAGGCCATCACAGAAGCTGTGTTTGACATTGGCCTGGGCACACGCCGCCTGGTGGGATGCCACCACACCAGGGTCACCTATGTGGTGAGGCTGTCATGCCATTGGGTGTTGCCTCAGCCCAGTCACACATCACCTGGGGGCTGCCACCTCGCATGGGTCACCCACATGTTGATGCCCTCATGAAGGATGGGATTCACCTTCGCCTGGGCACACACCAACTGGAGGAGTGCCACATACTGTGGTGCCTCTGCCTGATGAGGCCTGCATGGCAGCTGGGTGTCACCTAGACCTGGGCACACCCCACCCATCACGGTGACACATCGCACATGCCACCTGCGTGGCGATGTGGTCAGGATGCCGAGTTTCACCTCGGCCACTTCACAACCTGCCCAGTGGGGAGCCACCTCATGCAGGTGATGCACATGGCAAGACCCTCATGGCCAGGGTGTCACTTAGGCCTGGTCACACCCCACCCCACAGAGTGCCACTTCACACATATCACCCATGAGGCAAGGCCATAATGGTCACTGGGGGTCACCTCGGCCCAGTTACACACTGCCTGGCTGTGTGCCACCATGTGTGGGTCTCCCGTGTGGCTAGGCCTTCATGCCCACTGGGTTTCACCTCAGAACTGGCACAACCTGCCCAGCTGGGTGCAACCTCATGTGGGTCACCCACGTTTTGAGGCCATAATGGAAGTGGGGTTTGACCTCGGCCTGGGCAAATCCCATCCAGAGGGATGCCACTCCACATGTGCCATCCGCATGGTGAGGCCATCATGGCCACCAGGTGTCACCTCGGCCTTGGGACACTCTGCCCAGTGGAGAGCAACCTCATGCATGCCACCCATGTGGTGAGGCCTTGTACAGGTCACCTGCATGGTGAGGCCATCACAGCTACCAGGTGTGACTTTGGCACAGTCATGTGCTGCCCAACAGGTTGCCACATCACACTGGTCACCCACGTGGTAAGGCTGTCATGGCCCCTGAGTGTCACCTTGGCCTGGGCACACCCAACCCGGTGGGGTGCCACCCATGTGGTTAGGCCATCACAGAAACTGTGTTTGACCTTGGCCCAGAAACACCTGCCCAGTGGGGTTCCAGCCAGCCAGGGTCACCCATTTGGTGAGGCCCACACACTGCCAGGTGTCACCTAGGCCTGGGCACACCCCACCTGGTGGGATGCTACATCTCATTGGTCACCCGCATGTTGAGGACATTACTGTGGCCTGGTGGAACCTCGGCCCCATCACTCCCTACCTGGTGGGGTGTTACCTCGTAAAGGCCACCGACATTGCAAGGCCATCACAGCCACCCGGTGTCACCTCAGCCCCATTGTACTCCACCCATCAGGGTGCCACCTCACACGGGTCACCTGTGAGGCAAACCCATCATGGCCGCCAGGTGTCACATCAGTCCTGTCAAACCCCACCAGGTCAGGTAAAACCTCACATATGTCACCAGCATGGCAAGGTCATCATGACCGTGGCGTGTCACCTCAGCCCCATAACACACCACCTGGCAGGGTGAAACCTTGCATGAGCCACCCACGTGGTGAGGACTTCACAGCCACTGGGTGTCAAAATGGCCCAGACACACACCTCATGGTGGAATGCCACCTCATGCAGGTCACCCATGCGGTGAGGCCGTCACAGCCACCATGTGTCACCTCGGCCCCAACTCTCCCTACCTGATGGGGTGCTACCTCACATGTGCCACCCACATGACAATGCAGTCACAGCCACTAGCTGTCACCTCATCCCCATGACACCACACCTGGGGGGGTGTCATCTCTTGCATGCCACCCATGTGATGAGGACACCACAGCCACCAGGTGTCACCTTAGCTCAATCACACTCTGTCCTCCAGTGTGTCACCTCATGCAAGCCACACGTGTTGTGAGTCCATCACAGTCATCATGTGTCACCTCAACCCAGGTGCACCTTGCCGTGTGCAATGCCACTTCACACGAGTCACCTGAAATGTGAGGCCTTCATTGCTGCCAGGTGTCACCTAGGCCGGGGCACACCCCACCTGGTGGGATGCTACATCTCATTGGTCACCCGCATGTTGAGGACATTACAGTGGCCTGGTGGAACCTCGGCCCCATCACTCCCTACCTGGTGGGGTGCTACCTCGTACATGCCACCCACATGGCAAGGCCATCACAGCCACAAGGTGTCACCTCAGCCTGGTCACACCCTCCCCAGTGGAGTGTCACCTTTTGAATGCCACCCATATTGCTCATCTGTCACACCAACCATGTGTCACCTCAACCTGGGTGCACCCCACCCAGCACGGGTAACCCACATTGCAGGGCAATCACAGCAGCCAGATGTCACCTCAGCATGGGCACACCCCACCCAGCAGGATACCACCTCATGCGGGTCACCAGTGTGTTGAGGCCCTCACGGCAGCCATGTTTTACCTAGGCCTGGGCACACCCCACCCAGTGGGGTTTCAACTCACGAATGTCACCCATGTAGTGAGGCCTTCATGGCTGCTGGTTGTCACCTTGGCCCAGTCATACGCCACCCAGTAGGATGCCACCACACAGGGGTAACCAGCGTGGCAAGGCTGTCACGGCTGCCGGGTGTCATCTTGGCCCGTTCACACCACGCACAGCTGGGTGCCACCTCGTACTAGCCACCCACGTGGCAAGTCATCTCAGCCACCATGTTTCCCTTTGGCCCCATCACTCTAGGCCTGGTGGGGTGTGACCTCACATGTGCTACCCACATGGTGAGGCAGTAACAGCCATAGTGTTTTACCTCATCCCCATGACACCATGCCCAGTGGGGTGTCATCTCTTGTGTGCCATCCATGTGGCAAGCCCATCATGGCTGCTGGGTGTCACCTCAGCCCGATCACACCCTACCTGGCAGGGCTAACCTCATGCATGCCACCCACATTGCAAGTCCAATCTGGTCGCTGTGTCATGTCAACCCAGTCACAACACACCATGCAGGATTCCAAATCGCATGGGTCACCTGTGTTGTGAGGCCTTCACAGCCACTGAGTGTCATCTCGACCTGGGTACACCTTGCCCATTGGGATGTCACCTAGCATGTGCCACCCACATGGTGCAGCACTCACGGCCACCAATGTTCAGCCCCGTCACTCCCTGCCCAGGAGAATGTCACCTCAACATGGCACCTGCATGGCAAGGTGGTCACACCACTGGGTGTCACGTCTGCATGGTCACACCCCACCCCGCAGGTTGCCACCTGGCAAAGGTCAACTGTATGGTGAGGCTGTCATGGCTGCCAGATGTCTCCTCTGCCTGAGCACACAATGCCTGGTGGGGAGCCACCATGCACAGATCACCCACGTGATGAGGCCCTCACAGCCACCAGGTGTCACCCTGGTTGCTTCACACACCACCCAGCGGGGTACAACCTCGTATGGGTCACCTGCATGGAGAAGCCATCACTGCCCCTGGGTGACAGCTTAGCTCAGTCACACCATGTCTTGTGGGGAGCCACCTCACTTGGGTCACCCATGTGGTGAGGCTGTCATAGCCATGGGATGTCACCTTGACCCCTTCATAGCATTCACAGCAGGGTGCCACCATGCTAGAGCCACCTAAGAGGCAAGGGATCATGACCACCATGTGTCATCTCAGCCACGTCACACCCCACCAGGCAAGGTGCTACCTCACCCATGTCACCAGCATGGTGAGGCTATCAAGGCCGCGAGGTGTCACCTAAGCCCACTCAGACACTGCCCGATGGGGTGCCACATAGTGCATGCTACTCACATGGCTAGGCCATCATGGCCACTGGGTGTCACTTCAGCCCCGTCATTCCCCACCCTGCCAGGTGCCACCTTGATGTGCCACCTGCATAGCTAGGCAATCACACCACTAGGTGCCACCTTGTCCCTGTGACACCACACCTGGCACCATGTCATCTCTGTGTGTCCCCCATGTAGTGAGGCCATCACGGCCCCTGGGTGTCACCTCTTCCTGGTCAATACCCACCTACCAGGGTGTCAACTAGCATGTGCTTCCCTCAGGACGAGACCATCACAGCCACCAGGTGTCACCTCAGCCCGATCACACACTGCACAGTGGGGTGTCACCTGGTGCATGCCACCTGTGCTGCAAGTCTGTCTCGGTCAAAGTGTGTCACCTCAACCCGGGCATACCCCACCATGTGAGATGCCACCTCGCATGGTTACTCACGTTGTGAGCACCTCTATGCCACCAGATGTCACCTTGGCCTGGTTACACCCTGCCAGGCAGGGTGCCAGCTCATGTGGGTCACCCATGTGGTGAGGTCCTCATGGCCACTGGGCATCACCTTGGACCAGTCACACACCACCTAACAGGGTGCCAATTTGCAAGGGTCACCCATGTGATGTGGCTCTCACAGCTGCTGTGGATCACTTTGGCCTGCTCACACTGCAGCCTGCAGGGTGCAATCTCACACTTGCTATGATTGTGGCGTGGCTGTCATGGCCGCCAGGTGTCCCCTTGGCCTGGTCACAACCCACACAGCATGGTGCCACCTCTTGCAGGTCACCTATGTGGCAAGGCCATCACTGCTGCCGGGTGTCACCTCAGCTCGGTCACAACCTGCGCAGCACGAAGCCACCTAGTATAGGTCACCAGGGTTGTGAGGCTGTCACAGCCACAGGGTGTCCATTGGCCCCATCGCACCTTGCCTGGCAGGGTGCTACCATGTGTGTGCCACCCAAGTGGTGAGGCCATCACAGCCACCAGGTGCCACCTCGGCCCTGTAACACCCCACCTGGTTGGGTGCAACCTTCCACTTGCCACTCATGTAGCTGGGCCATCACAGCACCATGTGTCACCTTGGCACCCTTACACCCTGCCCAGAGCAGTGGCACTTTGCAGGTTCCACCCACATTGCAAGGCCATTACGGCTGCCGGGTGTCACTTCAGCCCCGCCACACCCTGCCTGGTGGGGTGTCAACTCATGTGATTCACCCACGTGGTGAGGCCATCAGGGATATCAGGCCTCACCTCAGCCCAGGCACATCCACCCTGTGGGGTGCCACCTTACATGTGTAAGCCATGTGGTGAGGCCGTCAGTGTTGCCAGGTCTCACCTCAGCCCAGGGACACCATGTCCGGCCAGGAGCCACTTCGTGCATGCCACCCACATGGCAAGGCCATGACGGCCACAGGGTGTCACCTAGGATTATCAAACACAGCCCAACAGTGTACCACCTTGGGCATGCCATGCATGTGGTGATGCTGTCATGACCATCAGGTATCACCTTGAATTGGGCACACCCCATCAGGCAGGGTGCCATCTCGTGAGGGTCACCTGGGTTGTGAGGCCCTCTCAGCCACCAGGTGGCACCTAGGCCCATGCACACCCCACCCACCAGAGTGCCATCTCACAAGGGTCACACTTGTGGCATGGCCCTCATGGCAACCGGCTGTCACCTAGGCCCAGGCACATGCAGCCCAACAGGATGCCACCATGCATGGGTCACCCATGTGGTGAGGCTGTAATGGCTGCCAGATGTCACCTCAGCTCAGTCACACCCTGCCTGGCAAAAAGCCACCTCACATGGGTCATCCGTGTTGAGAGCCTGTCACAACCACGGGGTGTCCATTGGCCCCATCACACCCTGCTGGCAGGGTGCCACATCATGCATACCACCCAAGTGCTGAGGCCATTATGGTCACAAGGTGTAACCTCGGTCCAGTAACACCCCACCCTGATGGGAGCACCCTTGCACTTGTCACACACATAGCTGCACCGTCAAATCCACCGGGGGTACCTAGACCCCCTCACATCCCACCTGCGGTGTGCCACTTTGCATGTGCCACCCATGTTGCAAGGCCATTATGGCTGCCAGATGTCACATCAGATCCATCACACCCCACCTAGCAGAGTGCCACGTCACATCAGTCCCCCACGTGCTGTGGCCATCAGGGCTGCCAGGTGTCACATCAACCTGGGCATATCCACCCAGTGGGGTGCCACCTCACATAGGTAACCCACGTGGCAAGTACATCATAGCGGCTGGCTGTCACCTCAGCCCAGGCACACGCCACCTGATGGGGAGCCACCTTGCCCCTGTCACCCGAGTGGCAAGGCCATCACAGAAGCTGTGTTTGACATTGGCCTGGGCACACGCCGCCTGGTGGGATGCCACCACACCAGGGTCACCTATGTGGTGAGGCTGTCATGCCATTGGGTGTTGCCTCAGCCCAGTCACACATCACCTGGGGGCTGCCACCTCGCCTGGGTCACCCACATGTTGATGCCCTCATGAATTATGGGATTCACCTTCGCCTGGGCACACACCAACTGGAGGAGTGCCACATACTGTGGTGCATCTGCCTGATGAGGCCTGCATGGCAGCTGGGTGTCACCTAGACCTGGGCACACCCCACCCATCACGGTGACACATCGCACATGCCACCTGCGTGGCGATGTGGTCAGGATGCCGAGTTTCACCTCGGCCACTTCACAACCTGCCCAGTGGGGAGCCACCTCATGCAGGTGATGCACATGGCAAGACCCTCATGGCCAGGGTGTCACTTAGGCCTGGTCACACCCCACCCAACAGAGTGCCACTTCACACATATCACCCATGAGGCAAGGCCGTAATGGACACTGGGGGTCCCCTCGGCCCAGTTACACACTGCCTGGCTGTGTGCCACCATGTGTGGGTCTCCCATGTGGCTAGGCCTAGATGCCCACTGGGTTTCACCTCAGAACTGGCACAACCCGCCCAGCTGGGTGCAACCTCATGTGGGTCACCCACGTTTTGAGGCCATAATGGAAGTGGGGTTTGACCTCGGCCTGGGCAACTCCCATCGAGAGGGATGCCACTCCACATGTGCCATCTGCATGGTGAGGCCATCATGGCCACCAGGTGTCACCTCGGCCTTGGGACACTCTGCCCAGTGGAGAGCAACCTCATGCATGCCACCCATGTGGTGAGGCCTTGTACAGGTCACCTGCATGGTGAGGCCATCACAGCCACCAGGTGTCACTTTGGCACAGTCATGTGCTGCCCAACAGGTTGCCACATCACACTGGTCACCCACGTGGTAAGGCTGTCATGGCCCCTGAGTGTCACCTTAGCCTGGGCACACCCAACCTGGTGGGGTGCCACCCATGTGGTGAGGCCATCACAGAAACTGTGTTTGACCTTGGCCCAGAAACACCTGCCCAGTGGGGTTCCAGCCAGCCAGGGTCACCCATTTGGTGAGGCCCACACACTGCCAGGTGTCACCTAGGCCTGGGCACACCCCACCTGGTGGGATGCTACATCTCATTGGTCACCCGCATGTTGAGGACATTACAGTGGCCTGGTGGAACCTCGGCCCCATCACTCCCTACCTGGTGGGGTGCTACCTCATACATGCCACCCACATGGCAAGGCCATCACAGCCACAAGGTGTCACCTCAGCCTGGTCACACCCTCCCCAGTGGAGAGTCACCATTCACATGCCACCCATATTGCTCATCTGTCACACCAACCATGTGTCACCTCAACCTGGGTGCACCCCACCCAGCACTGGTAACCCACGTTGCAGGGCAATCACAGCAACCAGATGTCACCTCGGCATGGGCACACCCCACCCAGCAGGATACCACCTCATGCGGGTCACCAGTGTGTTGAGGCCCTCACGGCCGCCATGTTTCTCCTAGGCCTGGGCACACACCACCCAGTGGGGTTTCAACTCACGAATGTCACCCATGTAGTGAGGCCTTCATGGCTGCTGGTTGTCACCTTGGCCCAGTCATACACCACCCAGTAGGATGCCACCACACAGGGGTAACCAGCGTGGCAAGGCTGTCACGGCTGCCGGGTGTCATCTTGGCCCGTTCACACCACGCACAGCTGGGTGCCACCTCGTGCTAGCCACCCACGTGGCAAGTCATCTCAGCCACCATGTTTCCCTTTGGCCCCATCACTCTAGGCCTGGTGGGGTGTGACCTCACATGTGTACCCACATGGTGAGGCAGTAACAGCCATAGTGTTTTACCTCATCCCCATGACACCATGCCCAGTGGTGTGTCATCTCTTGTGTGCCATCCATGTGGCAAGCCCATCATGGCTGCTGGGTGTCACCTCAGCCCGATCACACCCTACCTGGCAGGGCTAACCTCATGCATGCCACCCACATTGCAAGTCCAATCTGGTCGCTGTGTCATGTCAACCCAGTCACAACACACCATGCAGGATTCCAAATCGCATGGGTCACCTGTGTTGTGAGGCCTTCACAGCCACTGAGTGTCATCTCGACCTGGGTACACCTTGCCCATTGGGATGTCACCTAGCATGTGCCACCCACATGGTGCAGCACTCACGGCCACCAATGTTCAGCCCCGTCACTCCCTGCCCAGGAGAATGTCACCTCAACATGGCACCTGCATGGCAAGGTGGTCACACCACTGGGTGTCACGTCTGCATGGTCACACCCCACCCCGCAGGTTGCCACCTGGCAAAGGTCAACTGTATGGTGAGGCTGTCATGGCTGCCAGATGTCTCCTCTGCCTGAGCACACAATGCCTGGTGGGGAGCCACCATGCACAGATCACCCACGTGATGAGGCCCTCACAGCCACCAGGTGTCACCCTGGTTGCTTCACACACCACCCAGAGGGGTACAACCTCGTATGGGTCACCTGCATGGAGAAGCCATCACTGCCACTGGGTGACAGCTTAGCTCAGTCACACCATGTCTTGTGGGGAGCCACCTCACTTGGGTCACCCATGTGGTGAGGCTGTCCTAGCCATGGGATGTCACCTTGACCCCTTCATAGCATTCACAGCAGGGTGCCACCATGCTAGAGCCACCTAAGAGGCAAGGGATCATGACCACCATGTGTCATCTCAGCCACGTCACACCCCACCAGGCAAGGTGCTACCTCACCCATGTCACCAGCATGGTGAGGCTATCAAGGCCGCGAGGTGTCACCTAAGCCCACTCAGACACTGCCCGATGGGGTGCTACATAGTGCATGCTACTCACATGGCTAGGCCATCATGGCCACTGGGTGTCACTTCAGCCCCGTCATTCCCCACCCTGCCAGGTGCCACCTTGATGTGCCACCCGCATAGCTAGGCAATCACACCACTAGATGCCACCTTGTCCCTGTGACACCACACCTGGCACCATGTCATCTCTTGTGTGTCCCCCATGTAGTGAGGCCATCACGGCAACTGGGTGTCAACTCTTCCTGGTCAATACCCACCTGCCAGGGTGTCAACTAGCATGTGCTTCCCTCAGGACGAGACCATCACAGCCACCAGGTGTCACCTCAGCCCGATCACACACTGCACAGTGGGGTGTCACCTGGTGCATGCCACCTGTGCTTCAAGTCTGTCTCGGTCAAAGTGTGTCACCTCAATCCGGGCATACCCCACCATGTGAGATGCCACCTCGCATGGTTACTCACGTTGTGAGCACCTCTATGCCACCAGATGTCACCTTGGCCTGGTTACACCCTGCCAGGCAGGGTGCCAGCTCATGTGGGTCACCCATGTGGTGAGGTCCTCATGGCCACTGGGCATCACCTTGGACCAGTCACACACCACCTAACAGGGTGCCAATTTGCAAGGGTCACCCATGTGATGTGGCTCTCACAGCTGCTGCGGATCACTTTGGCCTGCTCACACTGCAGCCTGCAGGGTGCAATCTCACACTTGCTACGATTGTGGTGTGGCTGTCATGGCCGCCAGGTGTCCCCTTGGCCTGGTCACAACCCACACAGCATGGTGCCACCTCTTGCAGGTCACCCATGTGGCAAGGCCATCACTGCTGCCGGGTGTCACCTCAGCTCAGTCACAACCTGCGCAGCAGGAAGCCACCTAGTATAGGTCACCAGGGTTGTGAGGCTGTCACAGCCACAGGGTGTCCATTGGCCCCATCGCACCTTGCCTGGCAGGGTGCTACCATGTGTGTGCCACCCAAGTGGTGAGGCCATCACAGCCACCAGGTGCCACCTCGGCCCTGTAACACCCCACCTGGTTGGGTGCAACCTTGCACTTGCCACCCATGTAGCTGGGCCATCACAGCACCATGTGTCACCTTGGCACCCTTACACCCTGCCAAGAGCGGTGGCACTTTGCAGGTTCCACCCACAGTGCAAGGTCATTACGGCTGCTGGGTGTCACTTCAGCCCCACCACACCCTGCCTGGTGGGGTGTCAACTCATGTGATTCACCCACGTGGTGAGGCCATCAGGGATATCAGGCCTCACCTCAGCCCAGGCACATCCACCCTGTGGGGTGCCACCTTACATGTGTAAGCCATGTGGTGAGGCCGTCAGTGTTGCCAGGTCTCACCTCAGCCCAGGGACACCATGTCCGGCCAGGAGCCACTTCGTGCATGCCACCCACATGGCAAGGCCATGACGACCACAGGGTGTCACCTAGGATTATCAAACACAGCCCAACAGTGTACCACCTTGGGCATGCCATGCATGTGGTGATGCTGTCATGACCATCAGGTATCACCTTGAATTGGGCACACCCCATCAGGCAGGGTGCCATCTCGTGAGGGTCACCTGGGTTGTGAGGCCCTCTCAGCCACCAGGTGGCACCTAGGCCCATGCACACCCCACCCACCAGAGTGCCATCTCACAAGGGTCACACTTGTGGCATGGCCCTCATGGCAACCGGCTGTCACCTAGGCCCAGGCACATCCAGCCCAACAGGATGCCACCATGCATGGGTCAGCCATGTGGTGAGGCTGTAATGGCTGCCAGATGTCACCTCAGCTCAGTCACACCCTGCCTGGCAAAAAGCCACCTCACATGGGTCATCCGTGTTGAGAGCCTGTCACAACCACGGGGTGTCCATTGGCCCCATCACACCCTGCTGGCAGGGTGCCACATCATGCATACCACCCAAGTGCTGAGGCCATTATGGTCACAAGGTGTAACCTCGGTCCAGTAACACCCCACCCTGATGGGAGCACCCTTGCACTTGTCACACACATAGCTGCACCGTCAAATCCACCGGGGGTACCTAGACCCCCTCACATCCCACCTGCGGTGTGCCACTTTGCATGTGCCACCCATGTTGCAAGGCCATTATGGCTGCCAGATGTCACATCAGATCCATCACACCCCACCTAGCAGAGTGCCACGTCACATCAGTCACCCACGTGCTGTGGCCATCAGGGCTGCCAGGTGTCACATCAACCTGGGCATATCCACCCAGTGGGGTGCCACCTCACAAAGGTAACCCACGTGGCAAGTACATCATAGCGGCTGGCTGTCACCTCAGCCCAGGCACACGCCACCTGATGGGGAGCCACCTTGCCCCTGTCACCCGAGTGGCAAGGCCATCACAGAAGCTGTGTTTGACATTGGCCTGGGCACACGCCGCCTGGTGGGATGCCACCACACCAGGGTCACCTATGTGGTGAGGCTGTCATGCCATTGGGTGTTGCCTCAGCCCAGTCACACATCACCTGGGGGCTGCCCCCTCGCATGGGTCACCCACATGTTGATGCCCTCATGAAGGATGGGATTCACCTTCGCCTGGGCACACACCAACTGGAGGAGTGCCACATACTGTGGTGCATCTGCCTGATGAGGCCTGCATGGCAGCTGGGTGTCACCTAGACCTGGGCACACCCCACCCATCACGGTGACACATCGCACATGCCACCTGCATGGCGATGTGGTCAGGATGCCGAGTTTCACCTCGGCCACTTCACAACCTGCCCAGTGGGGAGCCACCTCATGCAGGTGATGCACATGGCAAGACCCTCATGGCCAGGGTGTCACTTAGGCCTGGTCACACCCCACCCAACAGAGTGCCACTTCACACATATCACCCATGAGGCAAGGCCGTAATGGACACTGGGGGTCCCCTCGGCCCAGTTACACACTGCCTGGCTGTGTGCCACCATGTGTGGGTCTCCCGTGTGGCTAGGCCTAGATGCCCACTGGGTTTCACCTCAGAACTGGCACAACCCACCCAACTGGGTGCAACCTCATGTGGGTCACCCACGTTTTGAGGCCATAATGGAAGTGGGGTTTGACCTCGGCCTGGGCAACTCCCATTGAGAGGGATGCCACTCCACATGTGCCATCCGCATGGTGAGGCCATCATGGCCACCAGGTGTCACCTCGGCCTTGGGACACTCTGCCCAGTGGAGAGCAACCTCATGCATGCCCCATGTGGTGAGGCCTTGTACAGGTCACCTGCATGGTGAGGCCATCACAGCCACCAGGTGTCACTTTGGCACAGTCATGTGCTGCCCAACAGGTTGCCACATCACACTGGTCACCCACGTGGTAAGGCTGTCATGGCCCCTGAGTGTCACCTTGGCCTGGGCACACCCAACCTGGTGGGGTGCCACCCATGTGGTGAGGCCATCACAGAAACTGTGTTTGACCTTGGCCCAGAAACACCTGCCCAGTGGGGTTCCAGCCAGCCAGGGTCACCCATTTGGTGAGGCCCACACACTGCCAGGTGTCACCTAGGCCTGGGCACACCCCACCTGGTGGGATGCTACATCTCATTGGTCACCCGCATGTTGAGGACATTACAGTGGCCTGGTGGAACCTCGGCCCCATCACTCCCTACCTGGTGGGGTGCTACCTCATACATGCCACCCACATGGCAAGGCCATCACAGCCACAAGGTGTCACCTCAGCCTGGTCACACCCTCCCCAGTGGAGAGTCACCATTCACATGCCACCCATATTGCTCATCTGTCACACCAACCATGTGTCACCTCAACCTGGGTGCACCCCACCCAGCACTGGTAACCCACGTTGCAGGGCAATCACAGCAACCAGATGTCACCTCGGCATGGGCACACCCCACCCAGCAGGATACCACCTCATGCGGGTCACCAGTGTGTTGAGGCCCTCACGGCCGCCATGTTTCTCCTAGGCCTGGGCACACACCACCCAGTGGGGTTTCAACTCACGAATGTCACCCATGTAGTGAGGCCTTCATGGCTGCTGGTTGTCACCTTGGCCCAGTCATACACCACCCAGTAGGATGCCACCACACAGGGGTAACCAGCGTGGCAAGGCTGTCACGGCTGCCGGGTGTCATCTTGGCCCGTTCACACCACGCACAGCTGGGTGCCACCTCGTGCTAGCCACCCACGTGGCAAGCCATCTCAGCCACCATGTTTCCCTTTGGCCCCATCACTCTAGGCCTGGTGGGGTGTGACCTCACATGTGTACCCACATGGTGAGGCAGTAACAGCCATAGTGTTTTACCTCATCCCCATGACACCATGCCCAGTGGTGTGTCATCTCTTGTGTGCCATCCATGTGGCAAGCCCATCATGGCTGCTGGGTGTCACCTCAGCCCGATCACACCCTACCTGGCAGGGCTAACCTCATGCATGCCACCCACATTGCAAGTCCAATCTGGTCGCTGTGTCATGTCAACCCAGTCACAACACACCATGCAGGATTCCAAATCGCATGGGTCACCTGTGTTGTGAGGCCTTCACAGCCACTGAGTGTCATCTCGACCTGGGTACACCTTGCCCATTGGGATGTCACCTAGCATGTGCCACCCACATGGTGCAGCACTCACGGCCACCAATGTTCAGCCCCATCACTCCCTGCCCAGGAGAATGTCACCTCAACATGGCACCTGCATGGCAAGGTGGTCACACCACTGGGTGTCACGTCTGCATGGTCACACCCCACCCCGCAGGTTGCCACCTGGCAAAGGTCAACTGTATGGTGAGGCTGTCATGGCTGCCAGATGTCTCCTCTGCCTGAGCACACAATGCCTGGTGGGGAGCCACCATGCACAGATCACCCACGTGATGAGGCCCTCACAGCCACCAGGTGTCACCCTGGTTGCTTCACACACCACCCAGAGGGGTACAACCTCGTATGGGTCACCTGCATGGAGAAGCCATCACTGCCACTGGGTGACAGCTTAGCTCAGTCACACCATGTCTTGTGGGGAGCCACCTCACTTGGGTCACCCATGTGGTGAGGCTGTCCTAGCCATGGGATGTCACCTTGACCCCTTCATAGCATTCACAGCAGGGTGCCACCATGCTAGAGCCACCTAAGAGGCAAGGGATCATGACCACCATGTGTCATCTCAGCCACGTCACACCCCACCAGGCAAGGTGCTACCTCACCCATGTCACCAGCATGGTGAGGCTATCAAGGCCGCGAGGTGTCACCTAAGCCCACTCAGACACTGCCCGATGGGGTGCTACATAGTGCATGCTACTCACATGGCTAGGCCATCATGGCCACCGGGTGTCACTTCAGCCCCGTCATTCCCCACCCTGCCAGGTGCCACCTTGATGTGCCACCCGCATAGCTAGGCAATCACACCACTAGATGCCACCTTGTCCCTGTGACACCACACCTGGCACCATGTCATCTCTTGTGTGTCCCCCATGTAGTGAGGCCATCACGGCAACTGGGTGTCAACTCTTCCTGGTCAATACCCACCTGCCAGGGTGTCAACTAGCATGTGCTTCCCTCAGGACGAGACCATCACAGCCACCAGGTGTCACCTCAGCCCGATCACACACTGCACAGTGGGGTGTCACCTGGTGCATGCCACCTGTGCTGCAAGTCTGTCTCGGTCAAAGTGTGTCACCTCAATCCAGGCATACCCCACCATGTGAGATGCCACCTCGCATGGTTACTCACGTTGTGAGCACCTCTATGCCACCAGATGTCACCTTGGCCTGGTTACACCCTGCCAGGCAGGGTGCCAGCTCATGTGGGTCACCCATGTGGTGAGGTCCTCATGGCCACTGGGCATCACCTTGGACCAGTCACACACCACCTAACAGGGTGCCAATTTGCAAGGGTCACCCATGTGATGTGGCTCTCACAGCTGCTGCGGATCACTTTGGCCTGCTCACACTGCAGCCTGCAGGGTGCAATCTCACACTTGCTACGATTGTGGTGTGGCTGTCATGGCCGCCAGGTGTCCCCTTGGCCTGGTCACAACCCACACAGCATGGTGCCACCTCTTGCAGGTCACCCATGTGGCAAGGCCATCACTGCTGCCGGGTGTCACCTCAGCTCAGTCACAACCTGCGCAGCAGGAAGCCACCTAGTATAGGTCACCAGGGTTGTGAGGCTGTCACAGCCACAGGGTGTCCATTGGCCCCATCGCACCTTGCCTGGCAGGGTGCTACCATGTGTGTGCCACCCAAGTGGTGAGGCCATCACAGCCACCAGGTGCCACCTCGGCCCTGTAACACCCCACCTGGTTGGGTGCAACCTTGCACTTGCCACTCATGTAGCTGGGCCATCACAGCACCATGTGTCACCTTGGCACCCTTACACCCTGCCCAGAGCAGTGGCACTTTGCAGGTTCCACCCACATTGCAAGGCCATTACAGCTGCTGGGTGTCACTTCAGCCCCGCCACACCCTGCCTGGGGGGTGTCAACTCATGTGATTCACCCACGTGGTGAGGCCATCAGGGATATCAGGCCTCACCTCAGCCCAGGTACATCCACCCTGTGGGGTGCCACCTTACATATGTAAGCCATGTGGTGAGGCTGTCAGTGTTGCCAGGTCTCACCTCAGCCCAGGGACACCATGTCTGGCCAAGAGCCACTTCGTGCATGCCACCCACATGGCAAGGCCATGACGGCCACAGGGTGTCACCTAGGATTATCAAACACAGCCCAACAGTGTACCACCTTGGGCATGCCATGCATGTGGTGATGCTGTCATGACCATCAGGTATCACCTTGAATTGGGCACACCCCATCAGGCAGGGTGCCATCTCGTGAGGGTCACCTGGGTTGTGAGGCCCTCTCAGCCACCAGGTGGCACCTAGGCCCATGCACACCCCACCCACCAGAGTGCCATCTCACAAGGGTCACACTTGTGGCATGGCCCTCATGGCAACCGGCTGTCACCTAGGCCCAGGCACATCCAGCCCAACAGGATGCCACCATGCATGGGTCAGCCATGTGGTGAGGCTGTAATGGCTGCCAGATGTCACCTCAGCTCAGTCACACCCTGCCTGGCAAAAAGCCACCTCACATGGGTCATCCGTGTTGAGAGCCTGTCACAACCACGGGGTGTCCATTGGCCCCATCACACCCTGCTGGCAGGGTGCCACATCATGCATACCACCCAAGTGCTGAGGCCATTATGGTCACAAGGTGTAACCTCGGTCCAGTAACACCCCACCCTGATGGGAGCACCCTTGCACTTGTCACACACATAGCTGCACCGTCAAATCCACCGGGGGTACCTAGACCCCCTCACATCCCACCTGCGGTGTGCCAATTTGCATGTGCCACCCATGTTGCAAGGCCATTATGGCTGCCAGATGTCACCTCAGATCCATCACACCCCACCTAGCAGAGTGCCACGTCACATCAGTCACCCACGTGCTGTGGCCATCAGGGCTGCCAGGTGTCACATCAACCTGGGCATATCCACCCAGTGGGGTGCCACCTCACAAAGGTAACCCACGTGGCAAGTACATCATAGCGGCTGGCTGTCACCTCAGCCCAGGCACACGCCACCTGATGGGGAGCCACCTTGCCCCTGTCACCCGAGTGGCAAGGCCATCACAGAAGCTGTGTTTGACATTGGCCTGGGCACACGCCGCCTGGTGGGATGCCACCACACCAGGGTCACCTATGTGGTGAGGCTGTCATGCCATTGGGTGTTGCCTCAGCCCAGTCACACATCACCTGGGGGCTGCCCCCTCGCATGGGTCACCCACATGTTGATGCCCTCATGAAGGATGGGATTCACCTTCGCCTGGGCACACACCAACTGGAGGAGTGCCACATACTGTGGTGCATCTGCCTGATGAGGCCTGCATGGCAGCTGGGTGTCACCTAGACCTGGGCACACCCCACCCATCACGGTGACACATCGCACATGCCACCTGCATGGCGATGTGGTCAGGATGCCGAGTTTCACCTCGGCCACTTCACAACCTGCCCAGTGGGGAGCCACCTCATGCAGGTGATGCACATGGCAAGACCCTCATGGCCAGGGTGTCACTTAGGCCTGGTCACACCCCACCCAACAGAGTGCCACTTCACACATATCACCCATGAGGCAAGGCCGTAATGGACACTGGGGGTCCCCTCGGCCCAGTTACACACTGCCTGGCTGTGTGCCACCATGTGTGGGTCTCCCGTGTGGCTAGGCCTAGATGCCCACTGGGTTTCACCTCAGAACTGGCACAACCCACCCAGCTGGGTGCAACCTCATGTGGGTCACCCACGTTTTGAGGCCATAATGGAAGTGGGGTTTGACCTCGGCCTGGGCAACTCCCATTGAGAGGGATGCCACTCCACATGTGCCATCCGCATGGTGAGGCCATCATGGCCACCAGGTGTCACCTCGGCCTTGGGACACTCTGCCCAGTGGAGAGCAACCTCATGCATGCCACCCATGTGGTGAGGCCTTGTACAGGTCACCTGCATGGTGAGGCCATCACAGCCACCAGGTGTCACTTTGGCACAGTCATGTGCTGCCCAACAGGTTGCCACATCACACTGGTCACCCACGTGGTAAGGCTGTCATGGCCCCTGAGTGTCACCTTAGCCTGGGCACACCCAACCTGGTGGGGTGCCACCCATGTGGTGAGGCCATCACAGAAACTGTGTTTGACCTTGGCCCAGAAACACCTGCCCAGTGGGGTTCCAGCCAGCCAGGGTCACCCATTTGGTGAGGCCCACACACTGCCAGGTTTCACCTAGGCCTGGGCACACCCCACCTGGTGGGATGCTACATCTCATTGGTCACCCGCATGTTGAGGACATTACTGTGGCCTGGTGGAACCTCGGCCCCATCACTCCCTACCTGGTGGGGTGCTACCTCGTACAGACCACCCACATTGCAAGGCCGTCACAGCCACCAGGTGTCACCTCAGCCCCATTGTACTCCACCCATCAGGGTGCCACCTCACACGGGTCACCTGTGAGGCAAACCCATCATGGCCGCCAGGTGTCACATCAGTCCTGTCAAACCCCACCAGGTCAGGTAAAACCTCACAAATGTCACCAGCATGGCAAGGTCATCATGACCGTGGCGTGTCACCTCAGCCCCATAACACACCACCTGGCAGGGTGAAACCTTGCATGAGCCACCCACGTGGTGAGGACTTCACAGCCACTGGGTGTCAAAATGGCCCAGACACACACCTCATGGTGGAATGCCACCTCATGCAGGTCACCCATGTGGTGAGGCCGTCACAGCCACCATGTGTCACCTCGGCCCCAACTCTCCCTACCTGATGGGGTGCTACCTCACATGTGCCACCCACATGACAATGCAGTCACAGCCACTAGCTGTCACCTCATCCCCATGACACCACACCTGGTGGGGTGTCATCTCTTGCATGCCACCCATGTGATGAGGACACCACAGCCACCAGGTGTCACCTTAGCTCAATCACACTCTGTCCTCCAGTGTGTCACCTCATGCAAGCCACACATGTTGTGAGTCCATCACAGTCATCATGTGTCACCTCAACCCAGGTGCACCTTGCCGTGTGCAATGCCACTTCGCATGAGTCACCTGAAATGTGAGGCCTTCATGGCTGCCAGGTGTCACCTAGGCCTGGGCACACCCCACCTGGTGGGATGCTACATCTCATTGGTCACCCGCATGTTGAGGACATTACAGTGGCCTGGTGGAACCTCGGCCCCATCACTCCCTACCTGGTGGGGTGCTACCTCATACATGCCACCCACATGGCAAGGCCATCACAGCCACAAGGTGTCACCTCAGCCTGGTCACACCCTCCCCAGTGGAGAGTCACCTTTCACATGCCACCCATATTGCTCATCTGTCACACCAACCATGTGTCACCTCAACCTGGGTGCACCCCACCCAGCACTGGTAACCCACGTTGCAGGGCAATCACAGCAACCAGATGTCACCTCGGCATGGGCACACCCCACCCAGCAGGATACCACCTCATGCGGGTCACCAGTGTGTTGAGGCCCTCACGGCCGCCATGTTTCTCCTAGGCCTGGGCACACACCACCCAGTGGGGTTTCAACTCACGAATGTCACCCATGTAGTGAGGCCTTCATGGCTGCTGGTTGTCACCTTGGCCCAGTCATGCACCACCCAGTAGGATGCCACCACACAGGGGTAACCAGCGTGGCAAGGCTGTCACGGCTGCCGGGTGTCATCTTGGCCCGTTCACACCACGCACAGCTGGGTGCCACCTCGTGCTAGCCACCCACGTGGCAAGTCATCTCAGCCACCATGTTTCCCTTTGGCCCCATCACACTAGGCCTGGTGGGGTGTGACCTCACATGTGTACCCACATGGTGAGGCAGTAACAGCCATAGTGTTTTACCTCATCCCCATGACACCATGCCCAGTGGTGTGTCATCTCTTGTGTGCCATCCATGTGGCAAGCCCATCATGGCTGCTGGGTGTCACCTCAGCCCGATCACACCCTACCTGGCAGGGCTAACCTCACGCATGCCACCCACATTGCAAGTCCAATCTGGTCGCTGTGTCATGTCAACCCAGTCACAACACACCATGCAGGATTCCAAATCGCATGGGTCACCTGTGTTGTGAGGCCTTCACAGCCACTGAGTGTCATCTCGACCTGGGTACACCTTGCCCATTGGGATGTCACCTAGCATGTGCCACCCACATGGTGCAGCACTCACGGCCACCAATGTTCAGCCCCGTCACTCCCTGCCCAGGAGAATGTCACCTCAACATGGCACCTGCATGGCAAGGTGGTCACACCACTGGGTGTCACGTCTGCATGGTCATACCCCACCCCGCAGGTTGCCACCTGGCAAAGGTCAACTGTATGGTGAGGCTGTCATGGCTGCCAGATGTCTCCTCTGCCTGAGCACACAATGCCTGGTGGGGAGCCACCATGCACAGATCACCCACGTGATGAGGCCCTCACAGCCACCAGGTGTCACCCTGGTTGCTTCACACACCACCCAGAGGGGTACAACCTCGTATGGGTCACCTGCATGGAGAAGCCATCACTGCCACTGGGTGACAGCTTAGCTCAGTCACACCATGTCTTGTGGGGAGCCACCTCACTTGGGTCACCCATGTGGTGAGGCTGTCCTAGCCATGGGATGTCACCTTGACCCCTTCATAGCATTCACAGCAGGGTGCCACCATGCTAGAGCCACCTAAGAGGCAAGGGATCATGACCACCATGTGTCATCTCAGCCACGTCACACCCCACCAGGCAAGGTGCTACCTCACCCATGTCACCAGCATGGTGAGGCTATCAAGGCCGCGAGGTGTCACCTAAGCCCACTCAGACACTGCCCGATGGGGTGCTACATAGTGCATGCTACTCACATGGCTAGGCCATCATGGCCACTGGGTGTCACTTCAGCCCCGTCATTCCCCACCCTGCCAGGTGCCACCTTGATGTGCCACCCGCATAGCTAGGCAATCACACCACTAGATGCCACCTTGTCCCTGTGACACCACACCTGGCACCATGTCATCTCTTGTGTGTCCCCCATGTAGTGAGGCCATCACGGCAACTGGGTGTCACCTCTTCCTGGTCAATACCCACCTGCCAGGGTGTCAACTAGCATGTGCTTCCCTCAGGACGAGACCATCACAGCCACCAGGTGTCACCTCAGCCCGATCACACACTGCACAGTGGGGTGTCACCTGGTGCATGCCACCTGTGCTTCAAGTCTGTCTCGGTCAAAGTGTGTCACCTCAATCCGGGCATACCCCACCATGTGAGATGCCACCTCGCATGGTTACTCACGTTGTGAGCACCTCTATGCCACCAGATGTCACCTTGGCCTGGTTACACCCTGCCAGGCAGGGTGCCAGCTCATGTGGGTCACCCATGTGGTGAGGTCCTCATGGCCACTGGGCATCACCTTGGACCAGTCACACACCACCTAACAGGGTGCCAATTTGCAAGGGTCACCCATGTGATGTGGCTCTCACAGCTGCTGTGGATCACTTTGGCCTGCTCACACTGCAGCCTGCAGGGTGCAATCTCACACTTGCTACGATTGTGGTGTGGCTGTCATGGCCGCCAGGTGTCCCCTTGGCCTGGTCACAACCCACACAGCATGGTGCCACCTCTTGCAGGTCACCCATGTGGCAAGGCCATCACTGCTGCCGGGTGTCACCTCAGCTCAGTCACAACCTGCGCAGCAGGAAGCCACCTAGTATAGGTCACCAGGGTTGTGAGGCTGTCACAGCCACAGGGTGTCCATTGGCCCCATCGCACCTTGCCTGGCAGGGTGCTACCATGTGTGTGCCACCCAAGTGGTGAGGCCATCACAGCCACCAGGTGCCACCTCGGCCCTGTAACACCCCACCTGGTTGGGTGCAACCTTGCACTTGCCACTCATGTAGCTGGGCCATCACAGCACCATGTGTCACCTTGGCACCCTTACACCCTGCCCAGAGCAGTGGCACTTTGCAGGTTCCACCCACATTGCAAGGCCATTACGGCTGCTGGGTGTCACTTCAGCCCCGCCACACCCTGCCTGGGGGGTGTCAACTCATGTGATTCACCCACGTGGTGAGGCCATCAGGGATATCAGGCCTCACCTCAGCCCAGGTACATCCACCCTGTGGGGTGCCACCTTACATATGTAAGCCATGTGGTGAGGCTGTCAGTGTTGCCAGGTCTCACCTCAGCCCAGGGACACCATGTCTGGCCAAGAGCCACTTCGTGCATGCCACCCACATGGCAAGGCCATGACGGCCACAGGGTGTCACCTAGGATTATCAAACACAGCCCAACAGTGTACCACCTTGGGCATGCCATGCATGTGGTGATGCTGTCATGACCATCAGGTATCACCTTGAATTGGGCACACCCCATCAGGCAGGGTGCCATCTCGTGAGGGTCACCTGGGTTGTGAGGCCCTCTCAGCCACCAGGTGGCACCTAGGCCCATGCACACCCCACCCACCAGAGTGCCATCTCACAAGGGTCACACTTGTGGCATGGCCCTCATGGCAACCGGCTGTCACCTAGGCCCAGGCACATCCAGCCCAACAGGATGCCACCATGCATGGGTCAGCCATGTGGTGAGGCTGTAATGGCTGCCAGATGTCACCTCAGCTCAGTCACACCCTGCCTGGCAAAAAGCCACCTCACATGGGTCATCCGTGTTGAGAGCCTGTCACAACCACGGGGTGTCCATTGGCCCCATCACACCCTGCTGGCAGGGTGCCACATCATGCATACCACCCAAGTGCTGAGGCCATTATGGTCACAAGGTGTAACCTCGTTCCAGTAACACCCCACCCTGATGGGAGCACCCTTGCACTTGTCACACACATAGCTGCACCGTCAAATCCACCGGGGGTACCTAGACCCCCTCACATCCCACCTGCGGTGTGCCACTTTGCATGTGCCACCCATGTTGCAAGGCCATTATGGCTGCCAGATGTCACATCAGATCCATCACACCCCACCTAGCAGAGTGCCACGTCACATCAGTCACCCACGTGCTGTGGCCATCAGGGCTGCCAGGTGTCACATCAACCTGGGCATATCCACCCAGTGGGGTGCCACCTCACAAAGGTAACCCACGTGGCAAGTACATCATAGCGGCTGGCTGTCACCTCAGCCCAGGCACACGCCACCTGATGGGGAGCCACCTTGCCCCTGTCACCCGAGTGGCAAGGCCATCACAGAAGCTGTGTTTGACATTGGCCTGGGCACACGCCGCCTGGTGGGATGCCACCACACCAGGGTCACCTATGTGGTGAGGCTGTCATGCCATTGGGTGTTGCCTCAGCCCAGTCACACATCACCTGGGGGCTGCCCCCTCGCATGGGTCACCCACATGTTGATGCCCTCATGAAGGATGGGATTCACCTTCGCCTGGGCACACACCAACTGGAGGAGTGCCACATACTGTGGTGCATCTGCCTGATGAGGCCTGCATGGCAGCTGGGTGTCACCTAGACCTGGGCACACCCCACCCATCACGGTGACACATCGCACATGCCACCTGCATGGCGATGTGGTCAGGATGCCGAGTTTCACCTCGGCCACTTCACAACCTGCCCAGTGGGGAGCCACCTCATGCAGGTGATGCACATGGCAAGACCCTCATGGCCAGGGTGTCACTTAGGCCTGGTCACACCCCACCCAACAGAGTGCCACTTCACACATATCACCCATGAGGCAAGGCCGTAATGGACACTGGGGGTCCCCTCGGCCCAGTTACACACTGCCTGGCTGTGTGCCACCATGTGTGGGTCTCCCGTGTGGCTAGGCCTAGATGCCCACTGGGTTTCACCTCAGAACTGGCACAACCCGCCCAGCTGGGTGCAACCTCATGTGGGTCACCCACGTTTTGAGGCCATAATGGAAGTGGGGTTTGACCTCGGCCTGGGCAACTCCCATCGAGAGGGATGCCACTCCACATGTGCCATCCGCATGGTGAGGCCATCATGGCCACCAGGTGTCACCTCGGCCTTGGGACACTCTGCCCAGTGGAGAGCAACCTCATGCATGCCACCCATGTGGTGAGGCCTTGTACAGGTCACCTGCATGGTGAGGCCATCACAGCCACCAGGTGTCACTTTGGCACAGTCATGTGCTGCCCAACAGGTTGCCACATCACACTGTTCACCCACGTGGTAAGGCTGTCATGGCCCCTGAGTGTCACCTTAGCCTGGGCACACCCAACCTGGTGGGGTGCCACCCATGTGGTGAGGCCATCACAGAAACTGTGTTTGACCTTGGCCCAGAAACACCTGCCCAGTGGGGTTCCAGCCAGCCAGGGTCACCCATTTGGTGAGGCCCACACACTGCCAGGTGTCACCTAGGCCTGGGCACACCCCACCTGGTGGGATGCTACATCTCATTGGTCACCCGCATGTTCAGGACATTACTGTGGCCTGGTGGAACCTCGGCCCCATCACTCCCTACCTGGTGGGGTGCTACCTCGTACAGGCCACCCACATTGCAAGGCCGTCACAGCCACCAGGTGTCACCTCAGCCCCATTGTACTCCACCCATCAGGGTGCCACCTCACACAGGTCACCTGTGAGGCAAACCCATCATGGCCGCCAGGTGTCACATCAGTCCTGTCAAACCCCACCAGGTCAGGTAAAACCTCACAAATGTCACCAGCATGGCAAGGTCATCATGACCGTGGCGTGTCACCTCAGCCCCATAACACACCACCTGGCAGGGTGAAACCTTGCATGAGCCACCCACGTGGTGAGGACTTCACAGCCACTGGGTGTCAAAATGGCCCAGACACACACCTCATGGTGGAATGCCACCTCATGCAGGTCACCCATGTGGTGAGGCCGTCACAGCCACCATGTGTCACCTCGGCCCCAACTCTCCCTACCTGATGGGGTGCTACCTCACATGTGCCACCCACATGACAATGCAGTCACAGCCACTAGCTGTCACCTCATCCCCATGACACCACACCTGGTGGGGTGTCATCTCTTGCATGCCACCCATGTGATGAGGACACCACAGCCACCAGGTGTCACCTTAGCTCAATCACACTCTGTCCTCCAGTGTGTCACCTCATGCAAGCCACACGTGTTGTGAGTCCATCACAGTCATCATGTTTCACCTCAACCCAGGTGCACCTTGCCGTGTGCAATGCCACTTCGCATGAGTCACCTGAAATGTGAGGCCTTCATGGCTGCCAGGTGTCACCTAGGCCTGGGCACACCCCACCTGGTGGGATGCTACATCTCATTGGTCACCCGCATGTTGAGGACATTACAGTGGCCTGGTGGAACCTCGGCCCCATCACTCCCTACCTGGTGGGGTGCTACCTCATACATGCCACCCACATGGCAAGGCCATCACAGCCACAAGGTGTCACCTCAGCCTGGTCACACCCTCCCCAGTGGAGAGTCACCTTTCACATGCCACCCATATTGCTCATCTGTCACACCAACCATGTGTCACCTCAACCTGGGTGCACCCCACCCAGCACTGGTAACCCACGTTGCAGGGCAATCACAGCAACCAGATGTCACCTCGGCATGGGCACACCCCACCCAGCAGGATACCACCTCATGTGGGTCACCAGTGTGTTGAGGCCCTCACGGCCGCCATGTTTCTCCTAGGCCTGGGCACACACCACCCAGTGGGGTTTCAACTCACGAATGTCACCCATGTAGTGAGGCCTTCATGGCTGCTGGTTGTCACCTTGGCCCAGTCATACACCACCCAGTAGGATGCCACCACACAGGGGTAACCAGCGTGGCAAGGCTGTCACGGCTGCCGGGTGTCATCTTGGCCCGTTCACACCACGCACAGCTGGGTGCCACCTCGTGCTAGCCACCCACGTGGCAAGTCATCTCAGCCACCATGTTTCCCTTTGGCCCCATCACTCTAGGCCTGGTGGGGTGTGACCTCACATGTGTACCCACATGGTGAGGCAGTAACAGCCATAGTGTTTTACCTCATCCCCATGACACCATGCCCAGTGGTGTGTCATCTCTTGTGTGCCATCCATGTGGCAAGCCCATCATGGCTGCTGGGTGTCACCTCAGCCCGATCACACCCTACCTGGCAGGGCTAACCTCATGCATGCCACCCACATTGCAAGTCCAATCTGGTCGCTGTGTCATGTCAACCCAGTCACAACACACCATGCAGGATTCCAAATCGCATGGGTCACCTGTGTTGTGAGGCCTTCACAGCCACTGAGTGTCATCTCGACCTGGGTACACCTTGCCCATTGGGATGTCACCTAGCATGTGCCACCCACATGGTGCAGCACTCACGGCCACCAATGTTCAGCCCCGTCACTCCCTGCCCAGGAGAATGTCACCTCAACATGGCACCTGCATGGCAAGGTGGTCACACCACTGGGTGTCACGTCTGCATGGTCACACCCCACCCCGCAGGTTGCCACCTGGCAAATGTCAACTGTATGGTGAGGCTGTCATGGCTGCCAGATGTCTCCTCTGCCTGAGCACACAATGCCTGGTGGGGAGCCACCATGCACAGATCACCCACGTGATGAGGCCCTCACAGCCACCAGGTGTCACCCTGGTTGCTTCACACACCACCCAGAGGGGTACAACCTCGTATGGGTCACCTGCATGGAGAAGCCATCACTGCCACTGGGTGACAGCTTAGCTCAGTCACACCATGTCTTGTGGGGAGCCACCTCACTTGGGTCACCCATGTGGTGAGGCTGTCCTAGCCATGGGATGTCACCTTGACCCCTTCATAGCATTCACAGCAGGGTGCCACCATGCTAGAGCCACCTAAGAGGCAAGGGATCATGACCACCATGTGTCATCTCAGCCACATCACACCCCACCAGGCAAGGTGCTACCTCACCCATGTCACCAGCATGGTGAGGCTATCAAGGCCGCGAGGTGTCACCTAAGCCCACTCAGACACTGCCCGATGGGGTGCTACATAGTGCATGCTACTCACATGGCTAGGCCATCATGGCCACTGGGTGTCACTTCAGCCCCGTCATTCCCCACCCTGCCAGGTGCCACCTTGATGTGCCACCCACATAGCTAGGCAATCACACCACTAGATGCCACCTTGTCCCTGTGACACCACACCTGGCACCATGTCATCTCTTGTGTGTCCCCCATGTAGTGAGGCCATCACGGCAACTGGGTGTCACCTCTTCCTGGTCAATACCCACCTGCCAGGGTGTCAACTAGCATGTGCTTCCCTCAGGACGAGACCATCACAGCCACCAGGTGTCACCTCAGCCCGATCACACACTGCACAGTGGGGTGTCACCTGGTGCATGCCACCTGTGCTTCAAGTCTGTCTCGGTCAAAGTGTGTCACCTCAATCCGGGCATACCCCACCATGTGAGATGCCACCTCGCATGGTTACTCACGTTGTGAGCACCTCTATGCCACCAGATGTCACCTTGGCCTGGTTACACCCTGCCAGGCAGGGTGCCAGCTCATGTGGGTCACCCATGTGGTGAGGTCCTCATGGCCACTGGGCATCACCTTGGACCAGTCACACACCACCTAACAGGGTGCCAATTTGCAAGGGTCACCCATGTGATGTGGCTCTCACAGCTGCTGTGGATCACTTTGGCCTGCTCACACTGCAGCCTGCAGGGTGCAATCTCACACTTGCTATGATTGTGGTGTGGCTGTCATGGCCGCCAGGTGTCCCCTTGGCCTGGTCACAACCCACACAGCATGGTGCCACCTCTTGCAGGTCACCCATGTGGCAAGGCCATCACTGCTGCCGGGTGTCACCTCAGCTCAGTCACAACCTGCGCAGCAGGAAGCCACCTAGTATAGGTCACCAGGGTTGTGAGGCTGTCACAGCCACAGGGTGTCCATTGGCCCCATCGCACCTTGCCTGGCAGGGTGTTACCATGTGTGTGCCACCCAAGTGGTGAGGCCATCACAGCCACCAGGTGCCACCTCGGCCCTGTAACACCCCACCTGGTTGGGTGCAACCTTGCACTTGCCACTCATGTAGCTGGGCCATCACAGCACCATGTGTCACCTTGGCACCCTTACACCCTGCCCAGAGCAGTGGCACTTTGCAGGTTCCACCCACATTGCAAGGCCATTACGGCTGCTGGGTGTCACTTCAGCCCCGCCACACCCTGCCTGGGGGGTGTCAACTCATGTGATTCACCCACGTGGTGAGGCCATCAGGGATATCAGGCCTCACCTCAGCCCAGGTACATCCACCCTGTGGGGTGCCACCTTACATATGTAAGCCATGTGGTGAGGCTGTCAGTGTTGCCAGGTCTCACCTCAGCCCAGGGACACCATGTCTGGCCAAGAGCCACTTCGTGCATGCCACCCACATGGCAAGGCCATGACGGCCACAGGGTGTCACCTAGGATTATCAAACACAGCCCAACAGTGTACCACCTTGGGCATGCCATGCATGTGGTGATGCTGTCATGACCATCAGGTATCACCTTGAATTGGGCACACCCCATCAGGCAGGGTGCCATCTCGTGAGGGTCACCTGGGTTGTGAGGCCCTCTCAGCCACCAGGTGGCACCTAGGCCCATGCACACCCCACCCACCAGAGTGCCATCTCACAAGGGTCACACTTGTGGCATGGCCCTCATGGCAACCGGCTGTCACCTAGGCCCAGGCACATCCAGCCCAACAGGATGCCACCATGCATGGGTCAGCCATGTGGTGAGGCTGTAATGGCTGCCAGATGTCACCTCAGCTCAGTCACACCCTGCCTGGCAAAAAGCCACCTCACATGGGTCATCCGTGTTGAGAGCCTGTCACAACCACGGGGTGTCCATTGGCCCCATCACACCCTGCTGGCAGGGTGCCACATCATGCATACCACCCAAGTGCTGAGGCCATTATGGTCACAAGGTGTAACCTCGTTCCAGTAACACCCCACCCTGATGGGAGCACCCTTGCACTTGTCACACACATAGCTGCACCGTCAAATCCACCGGGGGTACCTAGACCCCCTCACATCCCACCTGCGGTGTGCCACTTTGCATGTGCCACCCATGTTGCAAGGCCATTATGGCTGCCAGATGTCACATCAGATCCATCACACCCCACCTAGCAGAGTGCCACGTCACATCAGTCACCCACGTGCTGTGGCCATCAGGGCTGCCAGGTGTCACATCAACCTGGGCATATCCACCCAGTGGGGTGCCACCTCACAAAGGTAACCCACGTGGCAAGTACATCATAGCGGCTGGCTGTCACCTCAGCCCAGGCACACGCCACCTGATGGGGAGCCACCTTGCCCCTGTCACCCGAGTGGCAAGGCCATCACAGAAGCTGTGTTTGACATTGGCCTGGGCACACGCCGCCTGGTGGGATGCCACCACACCAGGGTCACCTATGTGGTGAGGCTGTCATGCCATTGGGTGTTGCCCCAGCCCAGTCACACATCACCTGGGGGCTGCCACCTCGCATGGGTCACCCACATGTTGATGCCCTCATGAAGGATGGGATTCACCTTCGCCTGGGCACACACCAACTGGAGGAGTGCCACATACTGTGGTGCATCTGCCTGATGAGGCCTGCATGGCAGCTGGGTGTCACCTAGACCTGGGCACACCCCACCCATCACGGTGACACATCGCACATGCCACCTGCATGGCGATGTGGTCAGGATGCCGAGTTTCACCTCGGCCACTTCACAACCTGCCCAGTGGGGAGCCACCTCATGCAGGTGATGCACATGGCAAGACCCTCATGGCCAGGGTGTCACTTAGGCCTGGTCACACCCCACCCAACAGAGTGCCACTTCACACATATCACCCATGAGGCAAGGCCGTAATGGACACTGGGGGTCCCCTCGGCCCAGTTACACACTGCCTGGCTGTGTGCCACCATGTGTGGGTCTCCCGTGTGGCTAGGCCTAGATGCCCACTGGGTTTCACCTCAGAACTGGCACAACCCGCCCAGCTGGGTGCAACCTCATGTGGGTCACCCACGTTTTGAGGCCATAATGGAAGTGGGGTTTGACCTCGGCCTGGGCAACTCCCATTGAGAGGGATGCCACTCCACATGTGCCATCCGCATGGTGAGGCCATCATGGCCACCAGGTGTCACCTCGGCCTTGGGACACTCTGCCCAGTGGAGAGCAACCTCATGCATGCCCCATGTGGTGAGGCCTTGTACAGGTCACCTGCATGGTGAGGCCATCACAGCCACCAGGTGTCACTTTGGCACAGTCATGTGCTGCCCAACAGGTTGCCACATCACACTGGTCACCCACGTGGTAAGGCTGTCATGGCCCCTGAGTGTCACCTTAGCCTGGGCACACCCAACCTGGTGGGGTGCCACCCATGTGGTGAGGCCATCACAGAAACTGTGTTTGACCTTGGCCCAGAAACACCTGCCCAGTGGGGTTCCAGCCAGCCAGGGTCACCCATTTGGTGAGGCCCACACACTGCCAGGTTTCACCTAGGCCTGGGCACACCCCACCTGGTGGGATGCTACATCTCATTGGTCACCCGCATGTTGAGGACATTACTGTGGCCTGGTGGAACCTCGGCCCCATCACTCCCTACCTGGTGGGGTGCTACCTCGTACAGGCCACCCACATTGCAAGGCCGTCACAGCCACCAGGTGTCACCTCAGCCCCATTGTACTCCACCCATCAGGGTGCCACCTCACACGGGTCACCTGTGAGGCAAACCCATCATGGCCGCCAGGTGTCACATCAGTCCTGTCAAACCCCACCAGGTCAGGTAAAACCTCACAAATGTCACCAGCATGGCAAGGTCATCATGACCGTGGCGTGTCACCTCAGCCCCATAACACACCACCTGGCAGGGTGAAACCTTGCATGAGCCACCCACGTGGTGAGGACTTCACAGCCACTGGGTGTCAAAATGGCCCAGACACACACCTCATGGTGGAATGCCACCTCATGCAGGTCACCCATGTGGTGAGGCCGTCACAGCCACCATGTGTCACCTCGGCCCCAACTCTCCCTACCTGATGGGGTGCTACCTCACATGTGCCACCCACATGACAATGCAGTCACAGCCACTAGCTGTCACCTCATCCCCATGACACCACACCTGGGGGGGTGTCATCTCTTGCATGCCACCCATGTGATGAGGACACCACAGCCACCAGGTGTCACCTTAGCTCAATCACACTCTGTCCTCCAGTGTGTCACCTCATGCAAGCCACACGTGTTGTGAGTCCATCACAGTCATCATGTGTCACCTCAACCCAGGTGCACCTTGCCGTGTGCAATGCCACTTCGCATGAGTCACCTGAAATGTGAGGCCTTCATGGCTGCCAGGTGTCACCTAGGCCTGGGCACACCCCACCTTGTGGGATGCTACATCTCATTGGTCACCCGCATGTTGAGGACATTACAGTGGCCTGGTGGAACCTCGGCCCCATCACTCCCTACCTGGTGGGGTGCTACCTCATACATGCCACCCACATGGCAAGGCCATCACAGCCACAAGGTGTCACCTCAGCCTGGTCACACCCTCCCCAGTGGAGAGTCACCTTTCACATGCCACCCATATTGCTCATCTGTCACACCAACCATGTGTCACCTCAACCTGGGTGCACCCCACCCAGCACTGGTAACCCACGTTGCAGGGCAATCACAGCAACCAGATGTCACCTCGGCATGGGCACACCCCACCCAGCAGGATACCACCTCATGCGGGTCACCAGTGTGTTGAGGCCCTCACGGCCGCCATGTTTCTCCTAGGCCTGGGCACACACCACCCAGTGGGGTTTCAACTCACGAATGTCACCCATGTAGTGAGGCCTTCATGGCTGCTGGTTGTCACCTTGGCCCAGTCATACACCACCCAGTAGGATGCCACCACACAGGGGTAACCAGCGTGGCAAGGCTGTCACGGCTGCCGGGTATCATCTTGGCCCGTTCACACCACGCACAGCTGGGTGCCACCTCGTGCTAGCCACCCACGTGGCAAGTCATCTCAGCCACCATGTTTCCCTTTGGCCCCATCACTCTAGGCCTGGTGGGGTGTGACCTCACATGTGTACCCACATGGTGAGGCAGTAACAGCCATAGTGTTTTACCTCATCCCCATGACACCATGCCCAGTGGTGTGTCATCTCTTGTGTGCCATCCATGTGGCAAGCCCATCATGGCTGCTGGGTGTCACCTCAGCCCGATCACACCCTACCTGGCAGGGCTAACCTCATGCATGCCACCCACATTGCAAGTCCAATCTGGTCGCTGTGTCATGTCAACCCAGTCACAACACACCATGCAGGATTCCAAATCGCATGGGTCACCTGTGTTGTGAGGCCTTCACAGCCACTGAGTGTCATCTCGACCTGGGTACACCTTGCCCATTGGGATGTCACCTAGCATGTGCCACCCACATGGTGCAGCACTCACGGCCACCAATGTTCAGCCCCGTCACTCCCTGCCCAGGAGAATGTCACCTCAACATGGCACCTGCATGGCAAGGTGGTCACACCACTGGGTGTCACGTCTGCATGGTCACACCCCACCCCGCAGGTTGCCACCTGGCAAAGGTCAACTGTATGGTGAGGCTGTCATGGCTGCCAGATGTCTCCTCTGCCTGAGCACACAATGCCTGGTGGGGAGCCACCATGCACAGATCACCCACGTGATGAGGCCCTCACAGCCACCAGGTGTCACCCTGGTTGCTTCACACACCACCCAGAGGGGTACAACCTCGTATGGGTCACCTGCATGGAGAAGCCATCACTGCCACTGGGTGACAGCTTAGCTCAGTCACACCATGTCTTGTGGGGAGCCACCTCACTTGGGTCACCCATGTGGTGAGGCTGTCCTAGCCATGGGATGTCACCTTGACCCCTTCATAGCATTCACAGCAGGGTGCCACCATGCTAGAGCCACCTAAGAGGCAAGGGATCATGACCACCATGTGTCATCTCAGCCACGTCACACCCCACCAGGCAAGGTGCTACCTCACCCATGTCACCAGCATGGTGAGGCTATCAAGGCCGCGAGGTGTCACCTAAGCCCACTCAGACACTGCCCGATGGGGTGCTACATAGTGCATGCTACTCACATGGCTAGGCCATCATGGCCACTGGGTGTCACTTCAGCCCCGTCATTCCCCACCCTGCCAGGTGCCACCTTGATGTGCCACCCGCATAGCTAGGCAATCACACCACTAGATGCCACCTTGTCCCTGTGACACCACACCTGGCACCATGTCATCTCTTGTGTGTCCCCCATGTAGTGAGGCCATCACGGCAACTGGGTGTCAACTCTTCCTGGTCAATACCCACCTGCCAGGGTGTCAACTAGCATGTGCTTCCCTCAGGACGAGACCATCACAGCCACCAGGTGTCACCTCAGCCCGATCACACACTGCACAGTGGGGTGTCACCTGGTGCATGCCACCTGTGCTTCAAGTCTGTCTCGGTCAAAGTGTGTCACCTCAATCCGGGCATACCCCACCATGTGAGATGCCACCTCGCATGGTTACTCACGTTGTGAGCACCTCTATGCCACCAGATGTCACCTTGGCCTGGTTACACCCTGCCAGGCAGGGTGCCAGCTCATGTGGGTCACCCATGTGGTGAGGTCCTCATGGCCACTGGGCATCACCTTGGACCAGTCACACACCACCTAACAGGGTGCCAATTTGCAAGGGTCACCCATGTGATGTGGCTCTCACAGCTGCTGTGGATCACTTTGGCCTGCTCACACTGCAGCCTGCAGGGTGCAATCTCACACTTGCTACGATTGTGGCGTGGCTGTCATGGCCGCCAGGTGTCCCCTTGGCCTGGTCACAACCCACACAGCATGGTGCCACCTCTTGCAGGTCACCCATGTGGCAAGGCCATCACTGCTGCCGGGTGTCACCTCAGCTCAGTCACAACCTGCGCAGCAGGAAGCCACCTAATATAGGTCACCAGGGTTGTGAGGCTGTCACAGCCACAGGGTGTCCATTGGCCCCATCGCACCTTGCCTGGCAGGGTGCTACCATGTGTGTGCCACCCAAGTGGTGAGGCCATCACAGCCACCAGGTGCCACCTCGGCCCTGTAACACCCCACCTGGTTGGGTGCAACCTTGCACTTGCCACCCATGTAGCTCGGCCATCACAGCACCATGTGTCACCTTGGCACCCTTACACCCTGCCAAGAGCGGTGGCACTTTGCAGGTTCCACCCACAGTGCAAGGCCATTACGGCTGCTGGGTGTCACTTCAGCCCCACCACACCCTGCCTGGTGGGGTGTCAACTCATGTGATTCACCCACGTGGTGAGGCCATCAGGGATATCAGGCCTCACCTCAGCCCAGGCACATCCACCCTGTGGGGTGCCACCTTACATGTGTAAGCCATGTGGTGAGGCCGTCAGTGTTGCCAGGTCTCACCTCAGCCCAGGGACACCATGTCCGGCCAGGAGCCACTTCGTGCATGCCACCCACATGGCAAGGCCATGACGGCCACAGGGTGTCACCTAGGATTATCAAACACAGCCCAACAGTGTACCACCTTGGGCATGCCATGCATGTGGTGATGCTGTCATGACCATCAGGTATCACCTTGAATTGGGCACACCCCATCAGGCAGGGTGCCATCTCGTGAGGGTCACCTGGGTTGTGAGGCCCTCTCAGCCACCAGGTGGCACCTAGGCCCATGCACACCCCACCCACCAGAGTGCCATCTCACAAGGGTCACACTTGTGGCATGGCCCTCATGGCAACCGGCTGTCACCTAGGCCCAGGCACATCCAGCCCAACAGGATGCCACCATGCATGGGTCAGCCATGTGGTGAGGCTGTAATGGCTGCCAGATGTCACCTCAGCTCAGTCACACCCTGCCTGGCAAAAAGCCACCTCACATGGGTCATCCGTGTTGAGAGCCTGTCACAACCACGGGGTGTCCATTGGCCCCATCACACCCTGCTGGCAGGGTGCCACATCATGCATACCACCCAAGTGCTGAGGCCATTATGGTCACAAGGTGTAACCTCGGTCCAGTAACACCCCACCCTGATGGGAGCACCCTTGCACTTGTCACACACATAGCTGCACCGTCAAATCCACCGGGGGTACCTAGACCCCCTCACATCCCACCTGCGGTGTGCCACTTTGCATGTGCCACCCATGTTGCAAGGCCATTATGGCTGCCAGATGTCACATCACATCCATCACACCCCACCTAGCAGAGTGCCACGTCACATCAGTCACCCACGTGCTGTGGCCATCAGGGCTGCCAGGTGTCACATCAACCTGGGCATATCCACCCAGTGGGGTGCCACCTCACATAGGTAACCCACGTGGCAAGTACATCATAGCGGCTGGCTGTCACCTCAGCCCAGGCACACGCCACCTGATGGGGAGCCACCTTGCCCCTGTCACCCGAGTGGCAAGGCCATCACAGAAGCTGTGTTTGACATTGGCCTGGGCACACGCCACCTGGTGGGATGCCACCACACCAGGGTCACCTATGTGGTGAGGCTGTCATGCCATTGGGTGTTGCCTCAGCCCAGTCACACATCACCTGGGGGCTGCCACCTCGCATGGGTCACCCACATGTTGATGCCCTCATGAAGGATGGGATTCACCTTCGCCTGGGCACACACCAACTGGAGGAGTGCCACATACTGTGGTGCATCTGCCTGATGAGGCCTGCATGGCAGCTGGGTGTCACCTAGACCTGGGCACACCCCACCCATCACGGTGACACATCGCACATGCCACCTGCATGGCGATGTGGTCAGGATGCCGAGTTTCACCTCGGCCACTTCACAACCTGCCCAGTGGGGAGCCACCTCATGCAGGTGATGCACATGGCAAGACCCTCATGGCCAGGGTGTCACTTAGGCCTGGTCACACCCCACCCAACAGAGTGCCACTTCACACATATCACCCATGAGGCAAGGCCGTAATGGACACTGGGGGTCCCCTCGGCCCAGTTACACACTGCCTGGCTGTGTGCCACCATGTGTGGGTCTCCCGTGTGGCTAGGCCTAGATGCCCACTGGGTTTCACCTCAGAACTGGCACAACCCACCCAGCTGGGTGCAACCTCATGTGGGTCAGCCACGTTTTGAGGCCATAATGGAAGTGGGGTTTGACCTCGGCCTGGGCAACTCCCATTGAGAGGGATGCCACTCCACATGTGCCATCCGCATGGTGAGGCCATCATGGCCACCAGGTGTCACCTCGGCCTTGGGACACTCTGCCCAGTGGAGAGCAACCTCATGCATGCCACCCATGTGGTGAGGCCTTGTACAGGTCACCTGCATGGTGAGGCCATCACAGCTACCAGGTGTGACTTTGGCACAGTCATGTGCTGCCCAACAGGTTGCCACATCACACTGGTCACCCACGTGGTAAGGCTGTCATGGCCCCTGAGTGTCACCTTGGCCTGGGCACACCCAACCCGGTGGGGTGCCACCCATGTGGTGAGGCCATCACAGAAACTGTGTTTGACCTTGGCCCAGAAACACCTGCCCAGTGGGGTTCCAGCCAGCCAGGGTCACCCATTTGGTGAGGCCCACACACTGCCAGGTGTCACCTAGGCCTGGGCACACCCCACCTGGTGGGATGCTACATCTCATTGGTCACCCGCATGTTGAGGACATTACTGTGGCCTGGTGGAACCTCGGCCCCATCACTCCCTACCTGGTGGGGTGTTACCTCGTAAAGGCCACCCACATTGCAAGGCCGTCACAGCCACCAGGTGTCACCTCAGCCCCATTGTACTCCACCCATCAGGGTGCCACCTCACACGGGTCACCTGTGAGGCAAACCCATCATGGCCGCCAGGTGTCACATCAGTCCTGTCAAACCCCACCAGGTCAGGTAAAACCTCACATATGTCACCAGCATGGCAAGGTCATCATGACCGTGGCGTGTCACCTCAGCCCCATAACACACCACCTGGCAGGGTGAAACCTTGCATGAGCCACCCACGTGGTGAGGACTTCACAGCCACTGGGTGTCAAAATGGCCCAGACACACACCTCATGGTGGAATGCCACCTCATGCAGGTCACCCATGCGGTGAGGCCGTCACAGCCACCATGTGTCACCTCGGCCCCAACTCTCCCTACCTGATGGGGTGCTACCTCACATGTGCCACCCACATGACAATGCAGTCACAGCCACTAGCTGTCACCTCATCCCCATGACACCACACCTGGGGGGGTGTCATCTCTTGCATGCCACCCATGTGATGAGGACACCACAGCCACCAGGTGTCACCTTAGCTCAATCACACTCTGTCCTCCAGTGTGTCACCTCATGCAAGCCACACGTGTTGTGAGTCCATCGCAGTCATCATGTGTCACCTCAACCCAGGTGCACCTTGCCGTGTGCAATGCCACTTCGCACGAGTCACCTGAAATGTGAGGCCTTCATTGCTGCCAGGTGTCACCTAGGCCGGGGCACACCCCACCTGGTGGGATGCTACATCTCATTGGTCACCCGCATGTTGAGGACATTACAGTGGCCTGGTGGAACCTCGGCCCCATCACTCCCTACCTGGTGGGGTGCTACCTCGTACATGCCACCCACATGGCAAGGCCATCACAGCCACAAGGTGTCACCTCAGCCTGGTCACACCCTCCCCAGTGGAGTGTCACCTTTTGAATGCCACCCATATTGCTCATCTGTCACACCAACCATGTGTCACCTCAACCTGGGTGCACCCCACCCAGCACTGGTAACCCACATTGCAGGGCAATCACAGCAGCCAGATGTCACCTCAGCATGGGCACACCCCACCCAGCAGGATACCACCTCATGCGGGTCACCAGTGTGTTGAGGCCCTCACGGCAGCCATGTTTCACCTAGGCCTGGGCACACCCCACCCAGTGGGGTTTCAACTCACGAATGTCACCCATGTAGTGAGGCCTTCATGGCTGCTGGTTGTCACCTTGGCCCAGTCATACGCCACCCAGTAGGATGCCACCACACAGGGGTAACCGGCGTGGCAAGGCTGTCACGGCTGCCGGGTGTCATCTTGGCCCGTTCACACCACGCACAGCTGGGTGCCACCTCATGCTAGCCACCCACGTGGCAAGTCATCTCAGCCACCATGTTTCACTTTGGCCCCATCACTCTAGGCCGGGTGGGGTGCGACAACACATGTGCTACCCACATGGTGAGGCAGTAACAGCCATAGAGTTTTACCTCATCCCCATGACACCATGCCCAGTGGGGTGTCATCTCTTGTGTGCCATCCATGTGGCAAGCCCATCATGGCTGCCGGGTGTCACCTCAGCCCGATCACACCCTACCTGGCAGGGCTAACCTCATGCATGCCACCCACATTGCAAGTCCAATCTGGTTGCTGTGTCATGTCAACCCCGTCACAACACACCATGCAGGATTCCAAATCGCATGGGTCACCTGTGTTGTGAGGCCTTCACAGCCACTGAGTGTCATCTCGACTTGGGTACACCTTGCCCATTGGGATGTCACCTAGCATGTGCCACCCACATGGTGCAGCACTCACGGCCACCAATGTTCAGCCCCGTCACTCCCTGCCCAGGAGAATGTCACCTCAACATGGCACCTGCATGGCAAGGTGGTCACACCACTGGGTGTCACGTCTGCATGGTCACACCCCACCCCGCAGGTTGCCACCTGGCAAAGGTCAACTGTATGGTGAGGCTGTCATGGCTGCCAGATGTCTCCTCTGCCTGAGCACACAATGCCTGGTGGGGAGCCACCATGCACAGATCACCCACGTGATGAGGCCCTCACAGCCACCAGGTGTCACCCTGGTTGCTTCACACACCACCCAGAGGGGTACAACCTCGTATGGGTCATCTGCATGGAGAAGCCATCACTGCCACTGGGTGACAGCTTAGCTCAGTCACACCATGTCTTGTGGTGAACCACCTCACTTGGGTCACCCATGTGGTGAGGCTGTCATAGCCATGGGATGTCACCTTGACCCCTTCATAGCATTCACAGCAGGGTGCCACCATGCTAGAGCCACCTAAGAGGCAAGGGATCATGACCACCATGTGTCATCTCAGCCACGTCACACACCACCCGGCAAGGTGCTACCTCACCCATGTCACCAGCATGGTGAGGCTATCAAGGCTGCGAGGTGTCACCTAAGCCCACTCAGACACTGCCCGATGGGGTGCTACATAGTGCATGCTACTCACATGGCTAGGCCATCATGGCCACTGGGTGTCACTTCAGCCCCGTCATTCCCCACCCTGCCAGGTGCCACCTTGATGTGCCACCTGCATAGCTAGGCAATCACACCACTAGGTGCCACCTTGTCCCTGTGACACCACACCTGGCACCATGTCATCTCTGTGTGTCCCCATGTAGTGAGGCCATCACGGCCACTGGGTGTCACCTCTTCCTGGTCAATACCCACCTGCTAGGGTGTCAACTAGCATGTGCTTCCCTCAGGACGAGACCATCACAGCCACCAGGTGTCACCTCAGCCCGATCACACACTGCACAGTGGGGTGTCACCTGGTGCATGCCACCTGTGCTGCAAGTCTGTCTCGGTCAAAGTGTGTCACCTCAATCCAGGTATAGCCCACCATGTGAGATGCCACCTCGCATGGTTACTCACGTTGTGAGCACCTCTATGCCACCAGATGTCACCTTGGCCTGGTTACACCCTGCCAGGCAGGGTGCCAGCTCATGTGGGTCACCCATGTGGTGAGGTCCTCATGGCCACTGGGCATCACCTTGGACCAGTCACACACCACCTAACAGGGTGCCAATTTGCAAGGGTCACCCATGTGATGTGGCTCTCACAGCTGCTGTGGATCACTTTGGCCTGCTCACACTGCAGCCTGCAGGGTGCAATCTCACACTTGCTACGATTGTGGCGTGGCTGTCATGGCCGCCAGGTGTCCCCTTGGCCTGGTCACAACCCACACAGCATGGTGCCACCTCTTGCAGGTCACCTATGTGGCAAGGCCATCACTGCTGCCGGGTGTCACCTCAGCTCGGTCACAACCTGCGCAGCAGGAAGCCACCTAGTATAGGTCACCAGGGTTGTGAGGCTGTCACAGCCACAGGGTGTCCATTGGCCCCATCGCACCTTGCCTGGCAGGGTGCTACCATGTGTGTGCCACCCAAGTGGTGAGGCCATCACAGCCACCAGGTGCCACCTCGGCCCTGTAACACCCCACCTGGTTGGGTGCAACCTTGCACTTGCCACTCATGTAGCTGGGCCATCACAGCACCATGTGTCACCTTGGCACCCTTACACCCTGCCCAGAGCAGTGGCACTTTGCAGGTTCCACCCACATTGCAAGGCCATTACGGCTGCTGGGTGTCACTTCAGCCCCGCCACACCCTGCCTGGTGGGGTGTCAACTCATGTGATTCACCCACGTGGTGAGGCCATCAGGGATATCAGGCCTCACCTCAGCCCAGGTACATCCACCCTGTGGGGTGCCACCTTACATATGTAAGCCATGTGGTGAGGCTGTCAGTGTTGCCAGGTCTCACCTCAGCCCAGGGACACCATGACTGGCCAAGAGCCACTTCGTGCATGCCACCCACATGGCAAGGCCATGACGGCCACAGGGTGTCACCTAGGATTATCAAACACAGCCCAACAGTGTACCACCTTGGGCATGCCATGCATGTGGTGATGCTGTCATGACCATCAGGTATCACCTTGAATTGGGCACACCCCATCAGGCAGGGTGCCATCTCGTGAGGGTCACCTGGGTTGTGAGGCCCTCTCAGCCACCAGGTGGCACCTAGGCCCATGCACACCCCACCCACCAGAGTGCCATCTCACAAGGGTCACACTTGTGGCATGGCCCTCATGGCAACCGGCTGTCACCTAGGCCCAGGCACATCCAGCCCAACAGGATGCCACCATGCATGGGTCAGCCATGTGGTGAGGCTGTAATGGCTGCCAGATGTCACCTCAGCTCAGTCACACCCTGCCTGGCAAAAAGCCACCTCACATGGGTCATCTGTGTTGAGAGCCTGTCACAACCACGGGGTGTCCATTGGCCCCATCACACCCTGCTGGCAGGGTGCCACATCATGCATACCACCCAAGTGCTGAGGCCATTATGGTCACAAGGTGTAACCTCGGTCCAGTAACACCCCACCCTGATGGGAGCACCCTTGCACTTGTCACACACATAGCTGCACCGTCAAATCCACCGGGGGTACCTAGACCCCCTCACATCCCACCTGCGGTGTGCCACTTTGCATGTGCCACCCATGTTGCAAGGCCATTATGGCTGCCAGATGTCACATCAGATCCATCACACCCCACCTAGCAGAGTGCCACGTCACATCAGTCCCCCACGTGCTGTGGCCATCAGGGCTGCCAGGTGTCACATCAACCTGGGCATATCCACCCAGTGGGGTGCCACCTCACATAGGTAACCCACGTGGCAAGTACATCATAGCGGCTGGCTGTCACCTCAGCCCAGGCACACGCCACCTGATGGGGAGCCACCTTGCCCCTGTCACCCGAGTGGCAAGGCCATCACAGAAGCTGTGTTTGACATTGGCCTGGGCACACGCCACCTGGTGTGATGCCACCACACCAGGGTCACCTATGTGGTGAGGCTGTCATGCCATTGGGTGTTGCCTCAGCCCAGTCACACATCACCTGGGGGCTGCCACCTCGCATGGGTCACCCACATGTTGATGCCCTCATGAAGGATGGGATTCACCTTCGCCTGGGCACACACCAACTGGAGGAGTGCCACATACTGTGGTGCCTCTGCCTGATGAGGCCTGCATGGCAGCTGGGTGTCACCTAGACCTGGGCACACCCCACCCATCACGGTGACACATCGCACATGCCACCTGCGTGGCGATGTGGTCAGGATGCCGAGTTTCACCTCGGCCACTTCACAACCTGCCCAGTGGGGAGCCACCTCATGCAGGTGATGCACATGGCAAGACCCTCATGGCCAGGGTGTCACTTAGGCCTGGTCACACCCCACCCCACAGAGTGCCACTTCACACATATCACCCATGAGGCAAGGCCATAATGGTTACTGGGGGTCACCTCGGCCCAGTTACACACTGCCTGGCTGTGTGCCACCATGTGTGGGTCTCCCGTGTGGCTAGGCCTTCATGCCCACTGGGTTTCACCTCAGAACTGGCACAACCCGCCCAGCTGGGTGCAACCTCATGTGGGTCACCCACGTTTTGAGGCCATAATGGAAGTGGGGTTTGACCTCGGCCTGGGCAAATCCCATCCAGAGGGATGCCACTCCACATGTGCCATCCGCATGGTGAGGCCATCATGGCCACCAGGTGTCACCTCGGCCTTGAGACACTCTGCCCATTGGAGAGCAACCTCATGCATGCCACCCATGTGGTGAGGCCTTGTACAGGTCACCTGCATGGTGAGGCCATCACAGCTACCAGGTGTGACTTTGGCACAGTCATGTGCTGCCCAACAGGTTGCCACATCACACTGGTCACCCACGTGGTAAGGCTGTCATGGCCCCTGAGTGTCACCTTGGCCTGGGCACACCCAACCCGGTGGGGTGCCACCCATGTGGTTAGGCCATCACAGAAACTGTGTTTGACCTTGGCCCAGAAACACCTGCCCAGTGGGGTTCCAGCCAGCCAGGGTCACCCATTTGGTGAGGCCCACACACTGCCAGGTGTCACCTAGGCCTGGGCACACCCCACCTGGTGGGATGCTACATCTCATTGGTCACCCGCATGTTGAGGACATTACTGTGGCCTGGTGGAACCTCGGCCCCATCACTCCCTACCTGGTGGGGTGTTACCTCGTAAAGGCCACCCACATTGCAAGGCCGTCACAGCCACCCGGTGTCACCTCAGCCCCATTGTACTCCACCCATCAGGGTGCCACCTCACACGGGTCACCTGTGAGGCAAACCCATCATGGCCGCCAGGTGTCACATCAGTCCTGTCAAACCCCACCAGGTCAGGTAAAACCTCACATATGTCACCAGCATGGCAAGGTCATCATGACCGTGGCGTGTCACCTCAGCCCCATAACACACCACCTGGCAGGGTGAAACCTTGCATGAGCCACCCACGTGGTGAGGACTTCACAGCCACTGGGTGTCAAAATGGCCCAGACACACACCTCATGGTGGAATGCCACCTCATGCAGGTCACCCATGCGGTGAGGCCGTCACAGCCACCATGTGTCACCTCGGCCCCAACTCTCCCTACCTGATGGGGTGCTACCTCACATGTGCCACCCACATGACAATGCAGTCACAGCCACTAGCTGTCACCTCATCCCCATGACACCACACCTGGGGGGGTGTCATCTCTTGCATGCCACCCATGTGATGAGGACACCACAGCCACCAGGTGTCACCTTAGCTCAATCACACTCTGTCCTCCAGTGTGTCACCTCATGCAAGCCACACGTGTTGTGAGTCCATCACAGTCATCATGTGTCACCTCAACCCAGGTGCACCTTGCCGTGTGCAATGCCACTTCACACGAGTCACCTGAAATGTGAGGCCTTCATTGCTGCCAGGTGTCACCTAGGCCGGGGCACACCCCACCTGGTGGGATGCTACATCTCATTGGTCACCCGCATGTTGAGGACATTACAGTGGCCTGGTGGAACCTCGGCCCCATCACTCCCTACCTGGTGGGGTGCTACCTCGTACATGCCACCCACATGGCAAGGCCATCACAGCCACAAGGTGTCACCTCAGCCTGGTCACACCCTCCCCAGTGGAGTGTCACCTTTTGAATGCCACCCATATTGCTCATCTGTCACACCAACCATGTGTCACCTCAACCTGGGTGCACCCCACCCAGCACTGGTAACCCACATTGCAGGGCAATCACAGCAGCCAGATGTCACCTCAGCATGGGCACACCCCACCCAGCAGGATACCACCTCATGCGGGTCACCAGTGTGTTGAGGCCCTCACGGCAGCCATGTTTCACCTAGGCCTGGGCACACCCCACCCAGTGGGGTTTCAACTCACGAATGTCACCCATGTAGTGAGGCCTTCATGGCTGCTGGTTGTCACCTTGGCCCAGTCATACGCCACCCAGTAGGATGCCACCACACAGGGGTAACCGGCGTGGCAAGGCTGTCACGGCTGCCGGGTGTCATCTTGGCCCGTTCACACCACGCACAGCTGGGTGCCACCTCGTACTAGCCACCCACGTGGCAAGTCATCTCAGCCACCATGTTTCCCTTTGGCCCCATCACTCTAGGCCTGGTGGGGTGTGACCTCACATGTGCTACCCACATGGTGAGGCAGTAACAGCCATAGTGTTTTACCTCATCCCCATGACACCATGCCCAGTGGGGTGTCATCTCTTGTGTGCCATCCATGTGGCAAGCCCATCATGGCTGCTGGGTGTCACCTCAGCCCGATCACACCCTACCTGGCAGGGCTAACCTCATGCATGCCACCCACATTGCAAGTCCAATCTGGTCGCTGTGTCATGTCAACCCAGTCACAACACACCATGCAGGATTCCAAATCGCATGGGTCACCTGTGTTGTGAGGCCTTCACAGCCACTGAGTGTCATCTCGACCTGGGTACACCTTGCCCATTGGGATGTCACCTAGCATGTGCCACCCACATGGTGCAGCACTCACGGCCACCAATGTTCAGCCCCGTCACTCCCTGCCCAGGAGAATGTCACCTCAACATGGCACCTGCATGGCAAGGTGGTCACACCACTGGGTGTCACGTCTGCATGGTCACACCCCACCCCGCAGGTTGCCACCTGGCAAAGGTCAACTGTATGGTGAGGCTGTCATGGCTGCCAGATGTCTCCTCTGCCTGAGCACACAATGCCTGGTGGGGAGCCACCATGCACAGATCACCCACGTGATGAGGCCCTCACAGCCACCAGGTGTCACCCTGGTTGCTTCACACACCACCCAGCGGGGTACAACCTCGTATGGGTCACCTGCATGGAGAAGCCATCACTGCCCCTGGGTGACAGCTTAGCTCAGTCACACCATGTCTTGTGGGGAGCCACCTCACTTGGGTCACCCATGTGGTGAGGCTGTCATAGCCATGGGATGTCACCTTGACCCCTTCATAGCATTCACAGCAGGGTGCCACCATGCTAGAGCCACCTAAGAGGCAAGGGATCATGACCACCATGTGTCATCTCAGCCACGTCACACCCCACCAGGCAAGGTGCTACCTCACCCATGTCACCAGCATGGTGAGGCTATCAAGGCCGCGAGGTGTCACCTAAGCCCACTCAGACACTGCCCGATGGGGTGCCACATAGTGCATGCTACTCACATGGCTAGGCCATCATGGCCACTGGGTGTCACTTCAGCCCCGTCATTCCCCACCCTGCCAGGTGCCACCTTGATGTGCCACCTGCATAGCTAGGCAATCACACCACTAGGTGCCACCTTGTCCCTGTGACACCACACCTGGCACCATGTCATCTCTGTGTGTCCCCCATGTAGTGAGGCCATCACGGCCCCTGGGTGTCACCTCTTCCTGGTCAATACCCACCTACCAGGGTGTCAACTAGCATGTGCTTCCCTCAGGACGAGACCATCACAGCCACCAGGTGTCACCTCAGCCCGATCACACACTGCACAGTGGGGTGTCACCTGGTGCATGCCACCTGTGCTGCAAGTCTGTCTCGGTCAAAGTGTGTCACCTCAACCCGGGCATACCCCACCATGTGAGATGCCACCTCGCATGGTTACTCACGTTGTGAGCACCTCTATGCCACCAGATGTCACCTTGGCCTGGTTACACCCTGCCAGGCAGGGTGCCAGCTCATGTGGGTCACCCATGTGGTGAGGTCCTCATGGCCACTGGGCATCACCTTGGACCAGTCACACACCACCTAACAGGGTGCCAATTTGCAAGGGTCACCCATGTGATGTGGCTCTCACAGCTGCTGTGGATCACTTTGGCCTGCTCACACTGCAGCCTGCAGGGTGCAATCTCACACTTGCTATGATTGTGGCGTGGCTGTCATGGCCGCCAGGTGTCCCCTTGGCCTGGTCACAACCCACACAGCATGGTGCCACCTCTTGCAGGTCACCTATGTGGCAAGGCCATCACTGCTGCCGGGTGTCACCTCAGCTCGGTCACAACCTGCGCAGCACGAAGCCACCTAGTATAGGTCACCAGGGTTGTGAGGCTGTCACAGCCACAGGGTGTCCATTGGCCCCATCGCACCTTGCCTGGCAGGGTGCTACCATGTGTGTGCCACCCAAGTGGTGAGGCCATCACAGCCACCAGGTGCCACCTCGGCCCTGTAACACCCCACCTGGTTGGGTGCAACCTTCCACTTGCCACTCATGTAGCTGGGCCATCACAGCACCATGTGTCACCTTGGCACCCTTACACCCTGCCCAGAGCAGTGGCACTTTGCAGGTTCCACCCACATTGCAAGGCCATTACGGCTGCCGGGTGTCACTTCAGCCCCGCCACACCCTGCCTGGTGGGGTGTCAACTCATGTGATTCACCCACGTGGTGAGGCCATCAGGGATATCAGGCCTCACCTCAGCCCAGGCACATCCACCCTGTGGGGTGCCACCTTACATGTGTAAGCCATGTGGTGAGGCCGTCAGTGTTGCCAGGTCTCACCTCAGCCCAGGGACACCATGTCCGGCCAGGAGCCACTTCGTGCATGCCACCCACATGGCAAGGCCATGACGGCCACAGGGTGTCACCTAGGATTATCAAACACAGCCCAACAGTGTACCACCTTGGGCATGCCATGCATGTGGTGATGCTGTCATGACCATCAGGTATCACCTTGAATTGGGCACACCCCATCAGGCAGGGTGCCATCTCGTGAGGGTCACCTGGGTTGTGAGGCCCTCTCAGCCACCAGGTGGCACCTAGGCCCATGCACACCCCACCCACCAGAGTGCCATCTCACAAGGGTCACACTTGTGGCATGGCCCTCATGGCAACCGGCTGTCACCTAGGCCCAGGCACATGCAGCCCAACAGGATGCCACCATGCATGGGTCACCCATGTGGTGAGGCTGTAATGGCTGCCAGATGTCACCTCAGCTCAGTCACACCCTGCCTGGCAAAAAGCCACCTCACATGGGTCATCCGTGTTGAGAGCCTGTCACAACCACGGGGTGTCCATTGGCCCCATCACACCCTGCTGGCAGGGTGCCACATCATGCATACCACCCAAGTGCTGAGGCCATTATGGTCACAAGGTGTAACCTCGGTCCAGTAACACCCCACCCTGATGGGAGCACCCTTGCACTTGTCACACACATAGCTGCACCGTCAAATCCACCGGGGGTACCTAGACCCCCTCACATCCCACCTGCGGTGTGCCACTTTGCATGTGCCACCCATGTTGCAAGGCCATTATGGCTGCCAGATGTCACATCACATCCATCACACCCCACCTAGCAGAGTGCCACGTCACATCAGTCCCCCACGTGCTGTGGCCATCAGGGCTGCCAGGTGTCACATCAACCTGGGCATATCCACCCAGTGGGGTGCCACCTCACATAGGTAACCCACGTGGCAAGTACATCATAGCGGCTGGCTGTCACCTCAGCCCAGGCACACGCCACCTGATGGGGAGCCACCTTGCCCCTGTCACCCGAGTGGCAAGGCCATCACAGAAGCTGTGTTTGACATTGGCCTGGGCACACGCCGCCTGGTGGGATGCCACCACACCAGGGTCACCTATGTGGTGAGGCTGTCATGCCATTGGGTGTTGCCTCAGCCCAGTCACACATCACCTGGGGGCTGCCACCTCGCCTGGGTCACCCACATGTTGATGCCCTCATGAATGATGGGATTCACCTTCGCCTGGGCACACACCAACTGGAGGAGTGCCACATACTGTGGTGCATCTGCCTGATGAGGCCTGCATGGCAGCTGGGTGTCACCTAGACCTGGGCACACCCCACCCATCACGGTGACACATCGCACATGCCACCTGCGTGGCGATGTGGTCAGGATGCCGAGTTTCACCTCGGCCACTTCACAACCTGCCCAGTGGGGAGCCACCTCATGCAGGTGATGCACATGGCAAGACCCTCATGGCCAGGGTGTCACTTAGGCCTGGTCACACCCCACCCAACAGAGTGCCACTTCACACATATCACCCATGAGGCAAGGCCGTAATGGACACTGGGGGTCCCCTCGGCCCAGTTACACACTGCCTGGCTGTGTGCCACCATGTGTGGGTCTCCCGTGTGGCTAGGCCTAGATGCCCACTGGGTTTCACCTCAGAACTGGCACAACCCGCCCAGCTGGGTGCAACCTCATGTGGGTCACCCACGTTTTGAGGCCATAATGGAAGTGGGGTTTGACCTCGGCCTGGGCAACTCCCATCGAGAGGGATGCCACTCCACATGTGCCATCCGCATGGTGAGGCCATCATGGCCACCAGGTGTCACCTCGGCCTTGGGACACTCTGCCCAGTGGAGAGCAACCTCATGCATGCCACCCATGTGGTGAGGCCTTGTACAGGTCACCTGCATGGTGAGGCCATCACAGCCACCAGGTGTCACTTTGGCACAGTCATGTGCTGCCCAACAGGTTGCCACATCACACTGGTCACCCACGTGGTAAGGCTGTCATGGCCCCTGAGTGTCACCTTAGCCTGGGCACACCCAACCTGGTGGGGTGCCACCCATGTGGTGAGGCCATCACAGAAACTGTGTTTGACCTTGGCCCAGAAACACCTGCCCAGTGGGGTTCCAGCCAGCCAGGGTCACCCATTTGGTGAGGCCCACACACTGCCAGGTGTCACCTAGGCCTGGGCACACCCCACCTGGTGGGATGCTACATCTCATTGGTCACCCGCATGTTGAGGACATTACTGTGGCCTGGTGGAACCTCGGCCCCATCACTCCCTACCTGGTGGGGTGCTACCTCGTACAGGCCACCCACAATGCAAGGCCGTCACAGCCACCAGGTGTCACCTCAGCCCCATTGTACTCCACCCATCAGGGTGCCACCTCACATGGGTCACCTGTGAGGCAAACCCATCATGGCCGCCAGGTGTCACATCAGTCCTTTCAAACCCCACCAGGTCAGGTAAAACCTCACAAATGTCACCAGCATGGCAAGGTCATCATGACCGTGGCGTGTCACCTCAGCCCCATAACACACCACCTGGCAGGGTGAAACCTTGCATGAGCCACCCACGTGGTGAGGACTTCACAGCCACTGGGTGTCAAAATGGCCCAGACACACACCTCATGGTGGAATGCCACCTCATGCAGGTCACCCATGTGGTGAGGCCGTCACAGCCACCATGTGTCACCTCGGCCCCAACTCTCCCTACCTGATGGGGTGCTACCTCACATGTGCCACCCACATGACAATGCAGTCACAGCCACTAGCTGTCACCTCATCCCCATGACACCACACCTGGTGGGGTGTCATCTCTTGCATGCCACCCATGTGATGAGGACACCACAGCCACCAGGTGTCACCTTAGCTCAATCACACTCTGTCCTCCAGTGTGTCACCTCATGCAAGCCACACGTGTTGTGAGTCCATCACAGTCATCATGTGTCACCTCAACCCAGGTGCACCTTGCCGTGTGCAATGCCACTTCGCATGAGTCACCTGAAATGTGAGGCCTTCATGGCTGCCAGGTGTCACCTAGGCCTGGGCACACCCCACCTGGTGGGATGCTACATCTCATTGGTCACCCGCATGTTGAGGACATTACAGTGGCCTGGTGGAACCTCAGCCCCATCACTCCCTACCTGGTGGGGTGCTACCTCATACATGCCACCCACATGGCAAGGCCATCACAGCCACAAGGTGTCACCTCAGCCTGGTCACACCCTCCCCAGTGGAGAGTCACCTTTCACATGCCACCCATATTGCTCATCTGTCACACCAACCATGTGTCACCTCAACCTGGGTGCACCCCACCCAGCACTGGTAACCCACGTTGCAGGGCAATCACAGCAACCAGATATCACCTCGGCATTGGCACACCCCACCCAGCAGGATACCACCTCATGCGGGTCACCAGTGTGTTGGGGCCCTCACGGCCGCCATGTTTCTCCTAGGCCTGGGCACACACCACCCAGTGGGGTTTCAACTCACGAATGTCACCCATGTAGTGAGGCCTTCATGGCTGCTGGTTGTCACCTTGGCCCAGTCATACGCCACCCAGTAGGATGCCACCACACAGGGGTAACCGGCGTGGCAAGGCTGTCACGGCTGCCGGGTGTCATCTTGGCCCGTTCACACCACGCACAGCTGGGTGCCACCTCGTGCTAGCCACCCACGTGGCAAGTCATCTCAGCCACCATGTTTCCCTTTGGCCCCATCACTCTAGGCCTGGTGGGGTGTGACCTCACATGTGCTACCCACATGGTGAGGCAGTAACAGCCATAGTGTTTTACCTCATCCCCATGACACCATGCCCAGTGGTGTGTCATCTCTTGTGTGCCATCCATGTGGCAAGCCCATCATGGCTGCTGGGTGTCACCTCAGCCCGATCACACCCTACCTGGCAGGGCTAACCTCATGCATGCCACCCACATTGCAAGTCCAATCTGGTCGCTGTGTCATGTCAACCCAGTCACAACACACCATGCAGGATTCCAAATCGCATGGGTCACCTGTGTTGTGAGGCCTTCACAGCCACTGAGTGTCATCTCGACCTGGGTACACCTTGCCCATTGGGATGTCACCTAGCATGTGCCACCCACATGGTGCAGCACTCACGGCCACCAATGTTCAGCCCCGTCACTCCCTGCCCAGGAGAATGTCACCTCAACATGGCACCTGCATGGCAAGGTGGTCACACCACTGGGTGTCACGTCTGCATGGTCACACCCCACCCCGCAGGTTGCCACCTGGCAAAGGTCAACTGTATGGTGAGGCTGTCATGGCTGCCAGATGTCTCCTCTGCCTGAGCACACAATGCCTGGTGGGGAGCCACCATGCACAGATCACCCACGTGATGAGGCCCTCACAGCCACCAGGTGTCACCCTGGTTGCTTCACACACCACCCAGCGGGGTACAACCTCGTATGGGTCACCTGCATGGAGAAGCCATCACTGCCACTGGGTGACAGCTTAGCTCAGTCACACCATGTCTTGTGGGGAGCCACCTCACTTGGGTCACCCATGTGGTGAGGCTGTCATAGCCATGGGATGTCACCTTGACCCCTTCATAGCATTCACAGCAGGGTGCCACCATGCTAGAGCCACCTAAGAGGCAAGGGATCATGACCACCATGTGTCATCTCAGCCACGTCACACACCACCAGGCAAGGTGCTACCTCACCCATGTCACCAGCATGGTGAGGCTATCAAGGCCGCGAGGTGTCACCTAAGCCCACTCAGACACTGCCCGATGGGGTGCTACATAGTGCATGCTACTCACATGGCTAGGCCATCATGGCCACTGGGTGTCACTTCAGCCCCGTCATTCCCCACCCTGCCAGGTGCCACCTTGATGTGCCACCTGCATAGCTACGCAATCACACCACTAGGTGCCACCTTGTCCCTGTGACACCACACCTGGCACCATGTCATCTCTTGTGTGTCCCCCATGTAGTGAGGCCATCACGGCCACTGGGTGTCACCTCTTCCTGGTCAATACCCACCTGCCAGGGTGTCAACTAGCATGTGCTTCCCTCAGGATGAGACCATCACAGCCACCAGGTGTCACCTCAGCCCGATCACACACTGCACAGTGGGGTGTCACCTGGTGCATGCCACCTGTGCTGCAAGTCTGTCTCGGTCAAAGTGTGTCACCTCAATCTGGGTATACCCCACAATGTGAGATGCCACCTCATATGGTTACTCATGTTGTGACCACCTCTATGCCACCAGATGTCACCTTGGCCTGGTTACACCCTGCCAGGCAGGGTGCCAGCTCATGTGGGTCACCCATGTGGTGAGGTCCTCATGGCCACTGGGCATCACCTTGGACCAGTCACACACCACCTAACAGGGTGCCAATTTGCAAGGGTCACCCATGTGATGTGGCTCTCACAGCTGCTGTGGATCACTTTGGCCTGCTCACACTGCAGCCTGCAGGGTGCAATCTCACACTTGCTACGATTGTGGTGTGGCTGTCATGGCCACCAGGTGTCCCCTTGGCCTGGTCACAACCCACACAGCATGGTGCCACCTCTTGCAGGTCACCTATGTGGCAAGGCCATCACTGCTGCCGGGTGTCACCTCAGCTCGGTCACAACCTGCCCAGCAGGAAGCCACCTAGTATAGGTCACCATGGTTGTGAGGCTGTCACAGCCACAGGGTGTCCATTGGCCCCATCGCACCTTGCCTGGCAGGGTGCTACCATGTGTGTGCCACCCAAGTGGTGAGGCCATCACAGCCACCAGGTGCCACCTCGGCCCTGTAACACCCCACCTGGTTGGGTGCAACCTTGCACTTGCCACCCATGTAGCTGGGCCATCACAGCACCATGTGTCACCTTGGCACCCTTACACCCTGCCCAGAGCGGTGGCACTTTGCAGGTTCCACCCACATTGCAAGGCCATTACAGCTGCTGGGTGTCACTTCAGCCCCACCACACCCTGCCTGGTGGGGTGTCAACTCATGTGATTCACCCACGTGGTGAGGCCATCAGGGATATCAGGCCTCACCTCAGCCCAGGCACATCCACCCTGTGGGGTGCCACCTTACATGTGTAAGCCATGTGGTGAGGCCGTCAGTGTTGCCAGGTCTCACCTCAGCCCAGGGACACCATGTCCGGCCAGGAGCCACTTCGTGCATGCCACCCACATGGCAAGGCCATGACGGCCACAGGGTGTCACCTAGGATTATCAAACACAGCCCAACAGTGTACCACCTTGGGCATGCCATGCATGTGGTGATGCTGTCATGACCATCAGGTATCACCTTGAATTGGGCACACCCCATCAGGCAGGGTGCCATCTCGTGAGGGTCACCTGGGTTGTGAGGCCCTCTCAGCCACCAGGTGGCACCTAGGCCCATGCACACCCCACCCACCAGAGTGCCATCTCACAAGGGTCACACTTGTGGCATGGCCCTCATGGCAACCGGCTGTCACCTAGGCCCAGGCACATGCAGCCCAACAGGATGCCACCATGCATGGGTCACCCATGTGGTGAGGCTGTAATGGCTGCCAGATGTCACCTCAGCTCAGTCACACCCTGCCTGGCAAAAAGCCACCTCACATGGGTCATCCGTGTTGAGAGCCTGTCACAACCACGGGGTGTCCATTGGCCCCATCACACCCTGCTGGCAGGGTGCCACATCATGCATACCACCCAAGTGCTGAGGCCATTATGGTCACAAGGTGTAACCTCGGTCCAGTAACACCCCACCCTGATGGGAGCACCCTTGCACTTGTCACACACATAGCTGCACCGTCAAATCCACCGGGGGTACCTAGACCCCCTCACATCCCACCTGCGGTGTGCCACTTTGCATGTGCCACCCATGTTGCAAGGCCATTATGGCTGCCAGATGTCACATCAGATCCATCACACCCCACCTAGCAGAGTGCCACGTCACATCAGTCCCCCACGTGCTGTGGCCATCAGGGCTGCCAGGTGTCACATCAACCTGGGCATATCCACCCAGTGGGGTGCCACCTCACAAAGGTAACCCACGTGGCAAGTACATCATAGCGGCTGGCTGTCACCTCAGCCCAGGCACACGCCACCTGATGGGGAGCCACCTAGCCCCTGTCACCCGAGTGGCAAGGCCATCACAGAAGCTGTGTTTGACATTGGCCTGGGCACACGCCGCCTGGTGGGATGCCACCACACCAGGGTCACCTATGTGGTGAGGCTGTCATGCCATTGGGTGTTGCCTCAGCCCAGTCACACATCACCTGGGGGCTGCCACCTCGCATGGGTCACCCACATGTTGATGCCCTCATGAAGGATGGGATTCACCTTCGCCTGGGCACACACCAACTGGAGGAGTGCCACATACTGTGGTGCCTCTGCCTGATGAGGCCTGCATGGCAGCTGGGTGTCACCTAGACCTGGGCACACCCCACCCATCACGGTGACACATCGCACATGCCACCTGCGTGGCGATGTGGTCAGGATGCCGAGTTTCACCTCGGCCACTTCACAACCTGCCCAGTGGGGAGCCACCTCATGCAGGTGATGCACATGGCAAGACCCTCATGGCCAGGGTGTCACTTAGGCCTGGTCACACCCCACCCCACAGAGTGCCACTTCACACATATCACCCATGAGGCAAGGCCATAATGGTCACTGGGGGTCACCTCGGCCCAGTTACACACTGCCTGGCTGTGTGCCACCATGTGTGGGTCTCCCGTGTGGCTAGGCCTTCATGCCCACTGGGTTTCACCTCAGAACTGGCACAACCTGCCCAGCTGGGTGCAACCTCATGTGGGTCACCCACGTTTTGAGGCCATAATGGAAGTGGGGTTTGACCTCGGCCTGGGCAAATCCCATCCAGAGGGATGCCACTCCACATGTGCCATCCGCATGGTGAGGCCATCATGGCCACCAGGTGTCACCTCGGCCTTGGGACACTCTGCCCAGTGGAGAGCAACCTCATGCATGCCACCCATGTGGTGAGGCCTTGTACAGGTCACCTGCATGGTGAGGCCATCACAGCTACCAGGTGTGACTTTGGCACAGTCATGTGCTGCCCAACAGGTTGCCACATCACACTGGTCACCCACGTGGTAAGGCTGTCATGGCCCCTGAGTGTCACCTTGGCCTGGGCACACCCAACCCGGTGGGGTGCCACCCATGTGGTTAGGCCATCACAGAAACTGTGTTTGACCTTGGCCCAGAAACACCTGCCCAGTGGGGTTCCAGCCAGCCAGGGTCACCCATTTGGTGAGGCCCACACACTGCCAGGTGTCACCTAGGCCTGGGCACACCCCACCTGGTGGGATGCTACATCTCATTGGTCACCCGCATGTTGAGGACATTACTGTGGCCTGGTGGAACCTCGGCCCCATCACTCCCTACCTGGTGGGGTGTTACCTCGTAAAGGCCACCCACATTGCAAGGCCATCACAGCCACCCGGTGTCACCTCAGCCCCATTGTACTCCACCCATCAGGGTGCCACCTCACACGGGTCACCTGTGAGGCAAACCCATCATGGCCGCCAGGTGTCACATCAGTCCTGTCAAACCCCACCAGGTCAGGTAAAACCTCACATATGTCACCAGCATGGCAAGGTCATCATGACCGTGGCGTGTCACCTCAGCCCCATAACACACCACCTGGCAGGGTGAAACCTTGCATGAGCCACCCACGTGGTGAGGACTTCACAGCCACTGGGTGTCAAAATGGCCCAGACACACACCTCATGGTGGAATGCCACCTCATGCAGGTCACCCATGCGGTGAGGCCGTCACAGCCACCATGTGTCACCTCGGCCCCAACTCTCCCTACCTGATGGGGTGCTACCTCACATGTGCCACCCACATGACAATGCAGTCACAGCCACTAGCTGTCACCTCATCCCCATGACACCACACCTGGGGGGGTGTCATCTCTTGCATGCCACCCATGTGATGAGGACACCACAGCCACCAGGTGTCACCTTAGCTCAATCACACTCTGTCCTCCAGTGTGTCACCTCATGCAAGCCACACGTGTTGTGAGTCCATCACAGTCATCATGTGTCACCTCAACCCAGGTGCACCTTGCCGTGTGCAATGCCACTTCACACGAGTCACCTGAAATGTGAGGCCTTCATTGCTGCCAGGTGTCACCTAGGCCGGGGCACACCCCACCTGGTGGGATGCTACATCTCATTGGTCACCCGCATGTTGAGGACATTACAGTGGCCTGGTGGAACCTCGGCCCCATCACTCCCTACCTGGTGGGGTGCTACCTCGTACATGCCACCCACATGGCAAGGCCATCACAGCCACAAGGTGTCACCTCAGCCTGGTCACACCCTCCCCAGTGGAGTGTCACCTTTTGAATGCCACCCATATTGCTCATCTGTCACACCAACCATGTGTCACCTCAACCTGGGTGCACCCCACCCAGCACGGGTAACCCACATTGCAGGGCAATCACAGCAGCCAGATGTCACCTCAGCATGGGCACACCCCACCCAGCAGGATACCACCTCATGCGGGTCACCAGTGTGTTGAGGCCCTCACGGCAGCCATGTTTTACCTAGGCCTGGGCACACCCCACCCAGTGGGGTTTCAACTCACGAATGTCACCCATGTAGTGAGGCCTTCATGGCTGCTGGTTGTCACCTTGGCCCAGTCATACGCCACCCAGTAGGATGCCACCACACAGGGGTAACCGGCGTGGCAAGGCTGTCACGGCTGCCGGGTGTCATCTTGGCCCGTTCACACCACGCACAGCTGGGTGCCACCTCGTACTAGCCACCCACGTGGCAAGTCATCTCAGCCACCATGTTTCCCTTTGGCCCCATCACTCTAGGCCTGGTGGGGTGTGACCTCACATGTGCTACCCACATGGTGAGGCAGTAACAGCCATAGTGTTTTACCTCATCCCCATGACACCATGCCCAGTGGGGTGTCATCTCTTGTGTGCCATCCATGTGGCAAGCCCATCATGGCTGCTGGGTGTCACCTCAGCCCGATCACACCCTACCTGGCAGGGCTAACCTCATGCATGCCACCCACATTGCAAGTCCAATCTGGTCGCTGTGTCATGTCAACCCAGTCACAACACACCATGCAGGATTCCAAATCGCATGGGTCACCTGTGTTGTGAGGCCTTCACAGCCACTGAGTGTCATCTCGACCTGGGTACACCTTGCCCATTGGGATGTCACCTAGCATGTGCCACCCACATGGTGCAGCACTCACGGCCACCAATGTTCAGCCCCGTCACTCCCTGCCCAGGAGAATGTCACCTCAACATGGCACCTGCATGGCAAGGTGGTCACACCACTGGGTGTCACGTCTGCATGGTCACACCCCACCCCGCAGGTTGCCACCTGGCAAAGGTCAACTGTATGGTGAGGCTGTCATGGCTGCCAGATGTCTCCTCTGCCTGAGCACACAATGCCTGGTGGGGAGCCACCATGCACAGATCACCCACGTGATGAGGCCCTCACAGCCACCAGGTGTCACCCTGGTTGCTTCACACACCACCCAGCGGGGTACAACCTCGTATGGGTCACCTGCATGGAGAAGCCATCACTGCCCCTGGGTGACAGCTTAGCTCAGTCACACCATGTCTTGTGGGGAGCCACCTCACTTGGGTCACCCATGTGGTGAGGCTGTCATAGCCATGGGATGTCACCTTGACCCCTTCATAGCATTCACAGCAGGGTGCCACCATGCTAGAGCCACCTAAGAGGCAAGGGATCATGACCACCATGTGTCATCTCAGCCACGTCACACCCCACCAGGCAAGGTGCTACCTCACCCATGTCACCAGCATGGTGAGGCTATCAAGGCCGCGAGGTGTCACCTAAGCCCACTCAGACACTGCCCGATGGGGTGCCACATAGTGCATGCTACTCACATGGCTAGGCCATCATGGCCACTGGGTGTCACTTCAGCCCCGTCATTCCCCACCCTGCCAGGTGCCACCTTGATGTGCCACCTGCATAGCTAGGCAATCACACCACTAGGTGCCACCTTGTCCCTGTGACACCACACCTGGCACCATGTCATCTCTGTGTGTCCCCCATGTAGTGAGGCCATCACGGCCCCTGGGTGTCACCTCTTCCTGGTCAATACCCACCTACCAGGGTGTCAACTAGCATGTGCTTCCCTCAGGACGAGACCATCACAGCCACCAGGTGTCACCTCAGCCCGATCACACACTGCACAGTGGGGTGTCACCTGGTGCATGCCACCTGTGCTGCAAGTCTGTCTCGGTCAAAGTGTGTCACCTCAACCCGGGCATACCCCACCATGTGAGATGCCACCTCGCATGGTTACTCACGTTGTGAGCACCTCTATGCCACCAGATGTCACCTTGGCCTGGTTACACCCTGCCAGGCAGGGTGCCAGCTCATGTGGGTCACCCATGTGGTGAGGTCCTCATGGCCACTGGGCATCACCTTGGACCAGTCACACACCACCTAACAGGGTGCCAATTTGCAAGGGTCACCCATGTGATGTGGCTCTCACAGCTGCTGTGGATCACTTTGGCCTGCTCACACTGCAGCCTGCAGGGTGCAATCTCACACTTGCTATGATTGTGGCGTGGCTGTCATGGCCGCCAGGTGTCCCCTTGGCCTGGTCACAACCCACACAGCATGGTGCCACCTCTTGCAGGTCACCTATGTGGCAAGGCCATCACTGCTGCCGGGTGTCACCTCAGCTCGGTCACAACCTGCGCAGCACGAAGCCACCTAGTATAGGTCACCAGGGTTGTGAGGCTGTCACAGCCACAGGGTGTCCATTGGCCCCATCGCACCTTGCCTGGCAGGGTGCTACCATGTGTGTGCCACCCAAGTGGTGAGGCCATCACAGCCACCAGGTGCCACCTCGGCCCTGTAACACCCCACCTGGTTGGGTGCAACCTTCCACTTGCCACTCATGTAGCTGGGCCATCACAGCACCATGTGTCACCTTGGCACCCTTACACCCTGCCCAGAGCAGTGGCACTTTGCAGGTTCCACCCACATTGCAAGGCCATTACGGCTGCCGGGTGTCACTTCAGCCCCGCCACACCCTGCCTGGTGGGGTGTCAACTCATGTGATTCACCCACGTGGTGAGGCCATCAGGGATATCAGGCCTCACCTCAGCCCAGGCACATCCACCCTGTGGGGTGCCACCTTACATGTGTAAGCCATGTGGTGAGGCCGTCAGTGTTGCCAGGTCTCACCTCAGCCCAGGGACACCATGTCCGGCCAGGAGCCACTTCGTGCATGCCACCCACATGGCAAGGCCATGACGGCCACAGGGTGTCACCTAGGATTATCAAACACAGCCCAACAGTGTACCACCTTGGGCATGCCATGCATGTGGTGATGCTGTCATGACCATCAGGTATCACCTTGAATTGGGCACACCCCATCAGGCAGGGTGCCATCTCGTGAGGGTCACCTGGGTTGTGAGGCCCTCTCAGCCACCAGGTGGCACCTAGGCCCATGCACACCCCACCCACCAGAGTGCCATCTCACAAGGGTCACACTTGTGGCATGGCCCTCATGGCAACCGGCTGTCACCTAGGCCCAGGCACATGCAGCCCAACAGGATGCCACCATGCATGGGTCACCCATGTGGTGAGGCTGTAATGGCTGCCAGATGTCACCTCAGCTCAGTCACACCCTGCCTGGCAAAAAGCCACCTCACATGGGTCATCCGTGTTGAGAGCCTGTCACAACCACGGGGTGTCCATTGGCCCCATCACACCCTGCTGGCAGGGTGCCACATCATGCATACCACCCAAGTGCTGAGGCCATTATGGTCACAAGGTGTAACCTCGGTCCAGTAACACCCCACCCTGATGGGAGCACCCTTGCACTTGTCACACACATAGCTGCACCGTCAAATCCACCGGGGGTACCTAGACCCCCTCACATCCCACCTGCGGTGTGCCACTTTGCATGTGCCACCCATGTTGCAAGGCCATTATGGCTGCCAGATGTCACATCACATCCATCACACCCCACCTAGCAGAGTGCCACGTCACATCAGTCCCCCACGTGCTGTGGCCATCAGGGCTGCCAGGTGTCACATCAACCTGGGCATATCCACCCAGTGGGGTGCCACCTCACATAGGTAACCCACGTGGCAAGTACATCATAGCGGCTGGCTGTCACCTCAGCCCAGGCACACGCCACCTGATGGGGAGCCACCTTGCCCCTGTCACCCGAGTGGCAAGGCCATCACAGAAGCTGTGTTTGACATTGGCCTGGGCACACGCCGCCTGGTGGGATGCCACCACACCAGGGTCACCTATGTGGTGAGGCTGTCATGCCATTGGGTGTTGCCTCAGCCCAGTCACACATCACCTGGGGGCTGCCACCTCGCCTGGGTCACCCACATGTTGATGCCCTCATGAATGATGGGATTCACCTTCGCCTGGGCACACACCAACTGGAGGAGTGCCACATACTGTGGTGCATCTGCCTGATGAGGCCTGCATGGCAGCTGGGTGTCACCTAGACCTGGGCACACCCCACCCATCACGGTGACACATCGCACATGCCACCTGCGTGGCGATGTGGTCAGGATGCCGAGTTTCACCTCGGCCACTTCACAACCTGCCCAGTGGGGAGCCACCTCATGCAGGTGATGCACATGGCAAGACCCTCATGGCCAGGGTGTCACTTAGGCCTGGTCACACCCCACCCAACAGAGTGCCACTTCACACATATCACCCATGAGGCAAGGCCGTAATGGACACTGGGGGTCCCCTCGGCCCAGTTACACACTGCCTGGCTGTGTGCCACCATGTGTGGGTCTCCCGTGTGGCTAGGCCTAGATGCCCACTGGGTTTCACCTCAGAACTGGCACAACCCGCCCAGCTGGGTGCAACCTCATGTGGGTCACCCACGTTTTGAGGCCATAATGGAAGTGGGGTTTGACCTCGGCCTGGGCAACTCCCATCGAGAGGGATGCCACTCCACATGTGCCATCCGCATGGTGAGGCCATCATGGCCACCAGGTGTCACCTCGGCCTTGGGACACTCTGCCCAGTGGAGAGCAACCTCATGCATGCCACCCATGTGGTGAGGCCTTGTACAGGTCACCTGCATGGTGAGGCCATCACAGCCACCAGGTGTCACTTTGGCACAGTCATGTGCTGCCCAACAGGTTGCCACATCACACTGGTCACCCACGTGGTAAGGCTGTCATGGCCCCTGAGTGTCACCTTAGCCTGGGCACACCCAACCTGGTGGGGTGCCACCCATGTGGTGAGGCCATCACAGAAACTGTGTTTGACCTTGGCCCAGAAACACCTGCCCAGTGGGGTTCCAGCCAGCCAGGGTCACCCATTTGGTGAGGCCCACACACTGCCAGGTGTCACCTAGGCCTGGGCACACCCCACCTGGTGGGATGCTACATCTCATTGGTCACCCGCATGTTGAGGACATTACTGTGGCCTGGTGGAACCTCGGCCCCATCACTCCCTACCTGGTGGGGTGCTACCTCGTACAGGCCACCCACAATGCAAGGCCGTCACAGCCACCAGGTGTCACCTCAGCCCCATTGTACTCCACCCATCAGGGTGCCACCTCACATGGGTCACCTGTGAGGCAAACCCATCATGGCCGCCAGGTGTCACATCAGTCCTTTCAAACCCCACCAGGTCAGGTAAAACCTCACAAATGTCACCAGCATGGCAAGGTCATCATGACCGTGGCGTGTCACCTCAGCCCCATAACACACCACCTGGCAGGGTGAAACCTTGCATGAGCCACCCACGTGGTGAGGACTTCACAGCCACTGGGTGTCAAAATGGCCCAGACACACACCTCATGGTGGAATGCCACCTCATGCAGGTCACCCATGTGGTGAGGCCGTCACAGCCACCATGTGTCACCTCGGCCCCAACTCTCCCTACCTGATGGGGTGCTACCTCACATGTGCCACCCACATGACAATGCAGTCACAGCCACTAGCTGTCACCTCATCCCCATGACACCACACCTGGTGGGGTGTCATCTCTTGCATGCCACCCATGTGATGAGGACACCACAGCCACCAGGTGTCACCTTAGCTCAATCACACTCTGTCCTCCAGTGTGTCACCTCATGCAAGCCACACGTGTTGTGAGTCCATCACAGTCATCATGTGTCACCTCAACCCAGGTGCACCTTGCCGTGTGCAATGCCACTTCGCATGAGTCACCTGAAATGTGAGGCCTTCATGGCTGCCAGGTGTCACCTAGGCCTGGGCACACCCCACCTGGTGGGATGCTACATCTCATTGGTCACCCGCATGTTGAGGACATTACAGTGGCCTGGTGGAACCTCAGCCCCATCACTCCCTACCTGGTGGGGTGCTACCTCATACATGCCACCCACATGGCAAGGCCATCACAGCCACAAGGTGTCACCTCAGCCTGGTCACACCCTCCCCAGTGGAGAGTCACCTTTCACATGCCACCCATATTGCTCATCTGTCACACCAACCATGTGTCACCTCAACCTGGGTGCACCCCACCCAGCACTGGTAACCCACGTTGCAGGGCAATCACAGCAACCAGATATCACCTCGGCATTGGCACACCCCACCCAGCAGGATACCACCTCATGCGGGTCACCAGTGTGTTGGGGCCCTCACGGCCGCCATGTTTCTCCTAGGCCTGGGCACACACCACCCAGTGGGGTTTCAACTCACGAATGTCACCCATGTAGTGAGGCCTTCATGGCTGCTGGTTGTCACCTTGGCCCAGTCATACGCCACCCAGTAGGATGCCACCACACAGGGGTAACCGGCGTGGCAAGGCTGTCACGGCTGCCGGGTGTCATCTTGGCCCGTTCACACCACGCACAGCTGGGTGCCACCTCGTGCTAGCCACCCACGTGGCAAGTCATCTCAGCCACCATGTTTCCCTTTGGCCCCATCACTCTAGGCCTGGTGGGGTGTGACCTCACATGTGCTACCCACATGGTGAGGCAGTAACAGCCATAGTGTTTTACCTCATCCCCATGACACCATGCCCAGTGGTGTGTCATCTCTTGTGTGCCATCCATGTGGCAAGCCCATCATGGCTGCTGGGTGTCACCTCAGCCCGATCACACCCTACCTGGCAGGGCTAACCTCATGCATGCCACCCACATTGCAAGTCCAATCTGGTCGCTGTGTCATGTCAACCCAGTCACAACACACCATGCAGGATTCCAAATCGCATGGGTCACCTGTGTTGTGAGGCCTTCACAGCCACTGAGTGTCATCTCGACCTGGGTACACCTTGCCCATTGGGATGTCACCTAGCATGTGCCACCCACATGGTGCAGCACTCACGGCCACCAATGTTCAGCCCCGTCACTCCCTGCCCAGGAGAATGTCACCTCAACATGGCACCTGCATGGCAAGGTGGTCACACCACTGGGTGTCACGTCTGCATGGTCACACCCCACCCCGCAGGTTGCCACCTGGCAAAGGTCAACTGTATGGTGAGGCTGTCATGGCTGCCAGATGTCTCCTCTGCCTGAGCACACAATGCCTGGTGGGGAGCCACCATGCACAGATCACCCACGTGATGAGGCCCTCACAGCCACCAGGTGTCACCCTGGTTGCTTCACACACCACCCAGCGGGGTACAACCTCGTATGGGTCACCTGCATGGAGAAGCCATCACTGCCACTGGGTGACAGCTTAGCTCAGTCACACCATGTCTTGTGGGGAGCCACCTCACTTGGGTCACCCATGTGGTGAGGCTGTCATAGCCATGGGATGTCACCTTGACCCCTTCATAGCATTCACAGCAGGGTGCCACCATGCTAGAGCCACCTAAGAGGCAAGGGATCATGACCACCATGTGTCATCTCAGCCACGTCACACACCACCAGGCAAGGTGCTACCTCACCCATGTCACCAGCATGGTGAGGCTATCAAGGCCGCGAGGTGTCACCTAAGCCCACTCAGACACTGCCCGATGGGGTGCTACATAGTGCATGCTACTCACATGGCTAGGCCATCATGGCCACTGGGTGTCACTTCAGCCCCGTCATTCCCCACCCTGCCAGGTGCCACCTTGATGTGCCACCTGCATAGCTACGCAATCACACCACTAGGTGCCACCTTGTCCCTGTGACACCACACCTGGCACCATGTCATCTCTTGTGTGTCCCCCATGTAGTGAGGCCATCACGGCCACTGGGTGTCACCTCTTCCTGGTCAATACCCACCTGCCAGGGTGTCAACTAGCATGTGCTTCCCTCAGGATGAGACCATCACAGCCACCAGGTGTCACCTCAGCCCGATCACACACTGCACAGTGGGGTGTCACCTGGTGCATGCCACCTGTGCTGCAAGTCTGTCTCGGTCAAAGTGTGTCACCTCAATCTGGGTATACCCCACAATGTGAGATGCCACCTCATATGGTTACTCATGTTGTGACCACCTCTATGCCACCAGATGTCACCTTGGCCTGGTTACACCCTGCCAGGCAGGGTGCCAGCTCATGTGGGTCACCCATGTGGTGAGGTCCTCATGGCCACTGGGCATCACCTTGGACCAGTCACACACCACCTAACAGGGTGCCAATTTGCAAGGGTCACCCATGTGATGTGGCTCTCACAGCTGCTGTGGATCACTTTGGCCTGCTCACACTGCAGCCTGCAGGGTGCAATCTCACACTTGCTACGATTGTGGTGTGGCTGTCATGGCCACCAGGTGTCCCCTTGGCCTGGTCACAACCCACACAGCATGGTGCCACCTCTTGCAGGTCACCTATGTGGCAAGGCCATCACTGCTGCCGGGTGTCACCTCAGCTCGGTCACAACCTGCCCAGCAGGAAGCCACCTAGTATAGGTCACCATGGTTGTGAGGCTGTCACAGCCACAGGGTGTCCATTGGCCCCATCGCACCTTGCCTGGCAGGGTGCTACCATGTGTGTGCCACCCAAGTGGTGAGGCCATCACAGCCACCAGGTGCCACCTCGGCCCTGTAACACCCCACCTGGTTGGGTGCAACCTTGCACTTGCCACCCATGTAGCTGGGCCATCACAGCACCATGTGTCACCTTGGCACCCTTACACCCTGCCCAGAGCGGTGGCACTTTGCAGGTTCCACCCACATTGCAAGGCCATTACAGCTGCTGGGTGTCACTTCAGCCCCACCACACCCTGCCTGGTGGGGTGTCAACTCATGTGATTCACCCACGTGGTGAGGCCATCAGGGATATCAGGCCTCACCTCAGCCCAGGCACATCCACCCTGTGGGGTGCCACCTTACATGTGTAAGCCATGTGGTGAGGCCGTCAGTGTTGCCAGGTCTCACCTCAGCCCAGGGACACCATGTCCGGCCAGGAGCCACTTCGTGCATGCCACCCACATGGCAAGGCCATGACGGCCACAGGGTGTCACCTAGGATTATCAAACACAGCCCAACAGTGTACCACCTTGGGCATGCCATGCATGTGGTGATGCTGTCATGACCATCAGGTATCACCTTGAATTGGGCACACCCCATCAGGCAGGGTGCCATCTCGTGAGGGTCACCTGGGTTGTGAGGCCCTCTCAGCCACCAGGTGGCACCTAGGCCCATGCACACCCCACCCACCAGAGTGCCATCTCACAAGGGTCACACTTGTGGCATGGCCCTCATGGCAACCGGCTGTCACCTAGGCCCAGGCACATGCAGCCCAACAGGATGCCACCATGCATGGGTCACCCATGTGGTGAGGCTGTAATGGCTGCCAGATGTCACCTCAGCTCAGTCACACCCTGCCTGGCAAAAAGCCACCTCACATGGGTCATCCGTGTTGAGAGCCTGTCACAACCACGGGGTGTCCATTGGCCCCATCACACCCTGCTGGCAGGGTGCCACATCATGCATACCACCCAAGTGCTGAGGCCATTATGGTCACAAGGTGTAACCTCGGTCCAGTAACACCCCACCCTGATGGGAGCACCCTTGCACTTGTCACACACATAGCTGCACCGTCAAATCCACCGGGGGTACCTAGACCCCCTCACATCCCACCTGCGGTGTGCCACTTTGCATGTGCCACCCATGTTGCAAGGCCATTATGGCTGCCAGATGTCACATCAGATCCATCACACCCCACCTAGCAGAGTGCCACGTCACATCAGTCCCCCACGTGCTGTGGCCATCAGGGCTGCCAGGTGTCACATCAACCTGGGCATATCCACCCAGTGGGGTGCCACCTCACAAAGGTAACCCACGTGGCAAGTACATCATAGCGGCTGGCTGTCACCTCAGCCCAGGCACACGCCACCTGATGGGGAGCCACCTAGCCCCTGTCACCCGAGTGGCAAGGCCATCACAGAAGCTGTGTTTGACATTGGCCTGGGCACACGCCGCCTGGTGGGATGCCACCACACCAGGGTCACCTATGTGGTGAGGCTGTCATGCCATTGGGTGTTGCCTCAGCCCAGTCACACATCACCTGGGGGCTGCCACCTCGCATGGGTCACCCACATGTTGATGCCCTCATGAAGGATGGGATTCACCTTCGCCTGGGCACACACCAACTGGAGGAGTGCCACATACTGTGGTGCCTCTGCCTGATGAGGCCTGCATGGCAGCTGGGTGTCACCTAGACCTGGGCACACCCCACCCATCACGGTGACACATCGCACATGCCACCTGCGTGGCGATGTGGTCAGGATGCCGAGTTTCACCTCGGCCACTTCACAACCTGCCCAGTGGGGAGCCACCTCATGCAGGTGATGCACATGGCAAGACCCTCATGGCCAGGGTGTCACTTAGGCCTGGTCACACCCCACCCCACAGAGTGCCACTTCACACATATCACCCATGAGGCAAGGCCATAATGGTCACTGGGGGTCACCTCGGCCCAGTTACACACTGCCTGGCTGTGTGCCACCATGTGTGGGTCTCCCGTGTGGCTAGGCCTTCATGCCCACTGGGTTTCACCTCAGAACTGGCACAACCTGCCCAGCTGGGTGCAACCTCATGTGGGTCACCCACGTTTTGAGGCCATAATGGAAGTGGGGTTTGACCTCGGCCTGGGCAAATCCCATCCAGAGGGATGCCACTCCACATGTGCCATCCGCATGGTGAGGCCATCATGGCCACCAGGTGTCACCTCGGCCTTGGGACACTCTGCCCAGTGGAGAGCAACCTCATGCATGCCACCCATGTGGTGAGGCCTTGTACAGGTCACCTGCATGGTGAGGCCATCACAGCTACCAGGTGTGACTTTGGCACAGTCATGTGCTGCCCAACAGGTTGCCACATCACACTGGTCACCCACGTGGTAAGGCTGTCATGGCCCCTGAGTGTCACCTTGGCCTGGGCACACCCAACCCGGTGGGGTGCCACCCATGTGGTTAGGCCATCACAGAAACTGTGTTTGACCTTGGCCCAGAAACACCTGCCCAGTGGGGTTCCAGCCAGCCAGGGTCACCCATTTGGTGAGGCCCACACACTGCCAGGTGTCACCTAGGCCTGGGCACACCCCACCTGGTGGGATGCTACATCTCATTGGTCACCCGCATGTTGAGGACATTACTGTGGCCTGGTGGAACCTCGGCCCCATCACTCCCTACCTGGTGGGGTGTTACCTCGTAAAGGCCACCGACATTGCAAGGCCATCACAGCCACCCGGTGTCACCTCAGCCCCATTGTACTCCACCCATCAGGGTGCCACCTCACACGGGTCACCTGTGAGGCAAACCCATCATGGCCGCCAGGTGTCACATCAGTCCTGTCAAACCCCACCAGGTCAGGTAAAACCTCACATATGTCACCAGCATGGCAAGGTCATCATGACCGTGGCGTGTCACCTCAGCCCCATAACACACCACCTGGCAGGGTGAAACCTTGCATGAGCCACCCACGTGGTGAGGACTTCACAGCCACTGGGTGTCAAAATGGCCCAGACACACACCTCATGGTGGAATGCCACCTCATGCAGGTCACCCATGCGGTGAGGCCGTCACAGCCACCATGTGTCACCTCGGCCCCAACTCTCCCTACCTGATGGGGTGCTACCTCACATGTGCCACCCACATGACAATGCAGTCACAGCCACTAGCTGTCACCTCATCCCCATGACACCACACCTGGGGGGGTGTCATCTCTTGCATGCCACCCATGTGATGAGGACACCACAGCCACCAGGTGTCACCTTAGCTCAATCACACTCTGTCCTCCAGTGTGTCACCTCATGCAAGCCACACGTGTTGTGAGTCCATCACAGTCATCATGTGTCACCTCAACCCAGGTGCACCTTGCCGTGTGCAATGCCACTTCACACGAGTCACCTGAAATGTGAGGCCTTCATTGCTGCCAGGTGTCACCTAGGCCTGGGCACACCCCACCTGGTGGGATGCTACATCTCATTGGTCACCCGCATGTTGAGGACATTACAGTGGCCTGGTGGAACCTCGGCCCCATCACTCCCTACCTGGTGGGGTGCTACCTCGTACATGCCACCCACATGGCAAGGCCATCACAGCCACAAGGTGTCACCTCAGCCTGGTCACACCCTCCCCAGTGGAGTGTCACCTTTTGAATGCCACCCATATTGCTCATCTGTCACACCAACCATGTGTCACCTCAACCTGGGTGCACCCCACCCAGCACGGGTAACCCACATTGCAGGGCAATCACAGCAGCCAGATGTCACCTCAGCATGGGCACACCCCACCCAGCAGGATACCACCTCATGCGGGTCACCAGTGTGTTGAGGCCCTCACGGCAGCCATGTTTTACCTAGGCCTGGGCACACCCCACCCAGTGGGGTTTCAACTCACGAATGTCACCCATGTAGTGAGGCCTTCATGGCTGCTGGTTGTCACCTTGGCCCAGTCATACGCCACCCAGTAGGATGCCACCACACAGGGGTAACCAGCGTGGCAAGGCTGTCACGGCTGCCGGGTGTCATCTTGGCCCGTTCACACCACGCACAGCTGGGTGCCACCTCGTACTAGCCACCCACGTGGCAAGTCATCTCAGCCACCATGTTTCCCTTTGGCCCCATCACTCTAGGCCTGGTGGGGTGTGACCTCACATGTGCTACCCACATGGTGAGGCAGTAACAGCCATAGTGTTTTACCTCATCCCCATGACACCATGCCCAGTGGGGTGTCATCTCTTGTGTGCCATCCATGTGGCAAGCCCATCATGGCTGCTGGGTGTCACCTCAGCCCGATCACACCCTACCTGGCAGGGCTAACCTCATGCATGCCACCCACATTGCAAGTCCAATCTGGTCGCTGTGTCATGTCAACCCAGTCACAACACACCATGCAGGATTCCAAATCGCATGGGTCACCTGTGTTGTGAGGCCTTCACAGCCACTGAGTGTCATCTCGACCTGGGTACACCTTGCCCATTGGGATGTCACCTAGCATGTGCCACCCACATGGTGCAGCACTCACGGCCACCAATGTTCAGCCCCGTCACTCCCTGCCCAGGAGAATGTCACCTCAACATGGCACCTGCATGGCAAGGTGGTCACACCACTGGGTGTCACGTCTGCATGGTCACACCCCACCCCGCAGGTTGCCACCTGGCAAAGGTCAACTGTATGGTGAGGCTGTCATGGCTGCCAGATGTCTCCTCTGCCTGAGCACACAATGCCTGGTGGGGAGCCACCATGCACAGATCACCCACGTGATGAGGCCCTCACAGCCACCAGGTGTCACCCTGGTTGCTTCACACACCACCCAGCGGGGTACAACCTCGTATGGGTCACCTGCATGGAGAAGCCATCACTGCCCCTGGGTGACAGCTTAGCTCAGTCACACCATGTCTTGTGGGGAGCCACCTCACTTGGGTCACCCATGTGGTGAGGCTGTCATAGCCATGGGATGTCACCTTGACCCCTTCATAGCATTCACAGCAGGGTGCCACCATGCTAGAGCCACCTAAGAGGCAAGGGATCATGACCACCATGTGTCATCTCAGCCACGTCACACCCCACCAGGCAAGGTGCTACCTCACCCATGTCACCAGCATGGTGAGGCTATCAAGGCCGCGAGGTGTCACCTAAGCCCACTCAGACACTGCCCGATGGGGTGCCACATAGTGCATGCTACTCACATGGCTAGGCCATCATGGCCACTGGGTGTCACTTCAGCCCCGTCATTCCCCACCCTGCCAGGTGCCACCTTGATGTGCCACCTGCATAGCTAGGCAATCACACCACTAGGTGCCACCTTGTCCCTGTGACACCACACCTGGCACCATGTCATCTCTGTGTGTCCCCCATGTAGTGAGGCCATCACGGCCCCTGGGTGTCACCTCTTCCTGGTCAATACCCACCTACCAGGGTGTCAACTAGCATGTGCTTCCCTCAGGACGAGACCATCACAGCCACCAGGTGTCACCTCAGCCCGATCACACACTGCACAGTGGGGTGTCACCTGGTGCATGCCACCTGTGCTGCAAGTCTGTCTCGGTCAAAGTGTGTCACCTCAACCCGGGCATACCCCACCATGTGAGATGCCACCTCGCATGGTTACTCACGTTGTGAGCACCTCTATGCCACCAGATGTCACCTTGGCCTGGTTACACCCTGCCAGGCAGGGTGCCAGCTCATGTGGGTCACCCATGTGGTGAGGTCCTCATGGCCACTGGGCATCACCTTGGACCAGTCACACACCACCTAACAGGGTGCCAATTTGCAAGGGTCACCCATGTGATGTGGCTCTCACAGCTGCTGTGGATCACTTTGGCCTGCTCACACTGCAGCCTGCAGGGTGCAATCTCACACTTGCTATGATTGTGGCGTGGCTGTCATGGCCGCCAGGTGTCCCCTTGGCCTGGTCACAACCCACACAGCATGGTGCCACCTCTTGCAGGTCACCTATGTGGCAAGGCCATCACTGCTGCCGGGTGTCACCTCAGCTCGGTCACAACCTGCGCAGCACGAAGCCACCTAGTATAGGTCACCAGGGTTGTGAGGCTGTCACAGCCACAGGGTGTCCATTGGCCCCATCGCACCTTGCCTGGCAGGGTGCTACCATGTGTGTGCCACCCAAGTGGTGAGGCCATCACAGCCACCAGGTGCCACCTCGGCCCTGTAACACCCCACCTGGTTGGGTGCAACCTTCCACTTGCCACTCATGTAGCTGGGCCATCACAGCACCATGTGTCACCTTGGCACCCTTACACCCTGCCCAGAGCAGTGGCACTTTGCAGGTTCCACCCACATTGCAAGGCCATTACGGCTGCCGGGTGTCACTTCAGCCCCGCCACACCCTGCCTGGTGGGGTGTCAACTCATGTGATTCACCCACGTGGTGAGGCCATCAGGGATATCAGGCCTCACCTCAGCCCAGGCACATCCACCCTGTGGGGTGCCACCTTACATGTGTAAGCCATGTGGTGAGGCCGTCAGTGTTGCCAGGTCTCACCTCAGCCCAGGGACACCATGTCCGGCCAGGAGCCACTTCGTGCATGCCACCCACATGGCAAGGCCATGACGGCCACAGGGTGTCACCTAGGATTATCAAACACAGCCCAACAGTGTACCACCTTGGGCATGCCATGCATGTGGTGATGCTGTCATGACCATCAGGTATCACCTTGAATTGGGCACACCCCATCAGGCAGGGTGCCATCTCGTGAGGGTCACCTGGGTTGTGAGGCCCTCTCAGCCACCAGGTGGCACCTAGGCCCATGCACACCCCACCCACCAGAGTGCCATCTCACAAGGGTCACACTTGTGGCATGGCCCTCATGGCAACCGGCTGTCACCTAGGCCCAGGCACATGCAGCCCAACAGGATGCCACCATGCATGGGTCACCCATGTGGTGAGGCTGTAATGGCTGCCAGATGTCACCTCAGCTCAGTCACACCCTGCCTGGCAAAAAGCCACCTCACATGGGTCATCCGTGTTGAGAGCCTGTCACAACCACGGGGTGTCCATTGGCCCCATCACACCCTGCTGGCAGGGTGCCACATCATGCATACCACCCAAGTGCTGAGGCCATTATGGTCACAAGGTGTAACCTCGGTCCAGTAACACCCCACCCTGATGGGAGCACCCTTGCACTTGTCACACACATAGCTGCACCGTCAAATCCACCGGGGGTACCTAGACCCCCTCACATCCCACCTGCGGTGTGCCACTTTGCATGTGCCACCCATGTTGCAAGGCCATTATGGCTGCCAGATGTCACATCAGATCCATCACACCCCACCTAGCAGAGTGCCACGTCACATCAGTCCCCCACGTGCTGTGGCCATCAGGGCTGCCAGGTGTCACATCAACCTGGGCATATCCACCCAGTGGGGTGCCACCTCACATAGGTAACCCACGTGGCAAGTACATCATAGCGGCTGGCTGTCACCTCAGCCCAGGCACACGCCACCTGATGGGGAGCCACCTTGCCCCTGTCACCCGAGTGGCAAGGCCATCACAGAAGCTGTGTTTGACATTGGCCTGGGCACACGCCGCCTGGTGGGATGCCACCACACCAGGGTCACCTATGTGGTGAGGCTGTCATGCCATTGGGTGTTGCCTCAGCCCAGTCACACATCACCTGGGGGCTGCCACCTCGCCTGGGTCACCCACATGTTGATGCCCTCATGAATTATGGGATTCACCTTCGCCTGGGCACACACCAACTGGAGGAGTGCCACATACTGTGGTGCATCTGCCTGATGAGGCCTGCATGGCAGCTGGGTGTCACCTAGACCTGGGCACACCCCACCCATCACGGTGACACATCGCACATGCCACCTGCGTGGCGATGTGGTCAGGATGCCGAGTTTCACCTCGGCCACTTCACAACCTGCCCAGTGGGGAGCCACCTCATGCAGGTGATGCACATGGCAAGACCCTCATGGCCAGGGTGTCACTTAGGCCTGGTCACACCCCACCCAACAGAGTGCCACTTCACACATATCACCCATGAGGCAAGGCCGTAATGGACACTGGGGGTCCCCTCGGCCCAGTTACACACTGCCTGGCTGTGTGCCACCATGTGTGGGTCTCCCATGTGGCTAGGCCTAGATGCCCACTGGGTTTCACCTCAGAACTGGCACAACCCGCCCAGCTGGGTGCAACCTCATGTGGGTCACCCACGTTTTGAGGCCATAATGGAAGTGGGGTTTGACCTCGGCCTGGGCAACTCCCATCGAGAGGGATGCCACTCCACATGTGCCATCCGCATGGTGAGGCCATCATGGCCACCAGGTGTCACCTCGGCCTTGGGACACTCTGCCCAGTGGAGAGCAACCTCATGCATGCCACCCATGTGGTGAGGCCTTGTACAGGTCACCTGCATGGTGAGGCCATCACAGCCACCAGGTGTCACTTTGGCACAGTCATGTGCTGCCCAACAGGTTGCCACATCACACTGGTCACCCACGTGGTAAGGCTGTCATGGCCCCTGAGTGTCACCTTAGCCTGGGCACACCCAACCTGGTGGGGTGCCACCCATGTGGTGAGGCCATCACAGAAACTGTGTTTGACCTTGGCCCAGAAACACCTGCCCAGTGGGGTTCCAGCCAGCCAGGGTCACCCATTTGGTGAGGCCCACACACTGCCAGGTGTCACCTAGGCCTGGGCACACCCCACCTGGTGGGATGCTACATCTCATTGGTCACCCGCATGTTGAGGACATTACTGTGGCCTGGTGGAACCTCGGCCCCATCACTCCCTACCTGGTGGGGTGCTACCTCGTACAGGCCACCCACAATGCAAGGCCGTCACAGCCACCAGGTGTCACCTCAGCCCCATTGTACTCCACCCATCAGGGTGCCACCTCACATGGGTCACCTGTGAGGCAAACCCATCATGGCCGCCAGGTGTCACATCAGTCCTTTCAAACCCCACCAGGTCAGGTAAAACCTCACAAATGTCACCAGCATGGCAAGGTCATCATGACCGTGGCGTGTCACCTCAGCCCCATAACACACCACCTGGCAGGGTGAAACCTTGCATGAGCCACCCACGTGGTGAGGACTTCACAGCCACTGGGTGTCAAAATGGCCCAGACACACACCTCATGGTGGAATGCCACCTCATGCAGGTCACCCATGTGGTGAGGCCGTCACAGCCACCATGTGTCACCTCGGCCCCAACTCTCCCTACCTGATGGGGTGCTACCTCACATGTGCCACCCACATGACAATGCAGTCACAGCCACTAGCTGTCACCTCATCCCCATGACACCACACCTGGTGGGGTGTCATCTCTTGCATGCCACCCATGTGATGAGGACACCACAGCCACCAGGTGTCACCTTAGCTCAATCACACTCTGTCCTCCAGTGTGTCACCTCATGCAAGCCACACGTGTTGTGAGTCCATCACAGTCATCATGTGTCACCTCAACCCAGGTGCACCTTGCCGTGTGCAATGCCACTTCGCATGAGTCACCTGAAATGTGAGGCCTTCATGGCTGCCAGGTGTCACCTAGGCCTGGGCACACCCCACCTGGTGGGATGCTACATCTCATTGGTCACCCGCATGTTGAGGACATTACAGTGGCCTGGTGGAACCTCAGCCCCATCACTCCCTACCTGGTGGGGTGCTACCTCATACATGCCACCCACATGGCAAGGCCATCACAGCCACAAGGTGTCACCTCAGCCTGGTCACACCCTCCCCAGTGGAGAGTCACCTTTCACATGCCACCCATATTGCTCATCTGTCACACCAACCATGTGTCACCTCAACCTGGGTGCACCCCACCCAGCACTGGTAACCCACGTTGCAGGGCAATCACAGCAACCAGATATCACCTCGGCATTGGCACACCCCACCCAGCAGGATACCACCTCATGCGGGTCACCAGTGTGTTGAGGCCCTCACGGCCGCCATGTTTCTCCTAGGCCTGGGCACACACCACCCAGTGGGGTTTCAACTCACGAATGTCACCCATGTAGTGAGGCCTTCATGGCTGCTGGTTGTCACCTTGGCCCAGTCATACACCACCCAGTAGGATGCCACCACACAGGGGTAACCGGCGTGGCAAGGCTGTCACGGCTGCCGGGTGTCATCTTGGCCCGTTCACACCACGCACAGCTGGGTGCCACCTCGTGCTAGCCACCCACGTGGCAAGTCATCTCAGCCACCATGTTTCCCTTTGGCCCCATCACTCTAGGCCTGGTGGGGTGTGACCTCACATGTGCTACCCACATGGTGAGGCAGTAACAGCCATAGTGTTTTACCTCATCCCCATGACACCATGCCCAGTGGTGTGTCATCTCTTGTGTGCCATCCATGTGGCAAGCCCATCATGGCTGCTGGGTGTCACCTCAGCCCGATCACACCCTACCTGGCAGGGCTAACCTCATGCATGCCACCCACATTGCAAGTCCAATCGGGTCGCTGTGTCATGTCAACCCAGTCACAACACACCATGCAGGATTCCAAATCGCATGGGTCACCTGTGTTGTGAGGCCTTCACAGCCACTGAGTGTCATCTCGACCTGGGTACACCTTGCCCATTGGGATGTCACCTAGCATGTGCCACCCACATGGTGCAGCACTCACGGCCACCAATGTTCAGCCCCGTCACTCCCTGCCCAGGAGAATGTCACCTCAACATGGCACCTGCATGGCAAGGTGGTCACACCACTGGGTGTCACGTCTGCATGGTCACACCCCACCCCGCAGGTTGCCACCTGGCAAAGGTCAACTGTATGGTGAGGCTGTCATGGCTGCCAGATGTCTCCTCTGCCTGAGCACACAATGCCTGGTGGGGAGCCACCATGCACAGATCACCCACGTGATGAGGCCCTCACAGCCACCAGGTGTCACCCTGGTTGCTTCACACACCACCCAGCGGGGTACAACCTCGTATGGGTCACCTGCATGGAGAAGCCATCACTGCCACTGGGTGACAGCTTAGCTCAGTCACACCATGTCTTGTGGGGAGCCACCTCACTTGGGTCACCCATGTGGTGAGGCTGTCATAGCCATGGGATGTCACCTTGACCCCTTCATAGCATTCACAGCAGGGTGCCACCATGCTAGAGCCACCTAAGAGGCAAGGGATCATGACCACCATGTGTCATCTCAGCCACGTCACACACCACCAGGCAAGGTGCTACCTCACCCATGTCACCAGCATGGTGAGGCTATCAAGGCCGCGAGGTGTCACCTAAGCCCACTCAGACACTGCCCGATGGGGTGCTACATAGTGCATGCTACTCACATGGCTAGGCCATCATGGCCACTGGGTGTCACTTCAGCCCCGTCATTCCCCACCCTGCCAGGTGCCACCTTGATGTGCCACCTGCATAGCTACGCAATCACACCACTAGGTGCCACCTTGTCCCTGTGACACCACACCTGGCACCATGTCATCTCTTGTGTGTCCCCCATGTAGTGAGGCCATCACGGCCACTGGGTGTCACCTCTTCCTGGTCAATACCCACCTGCCAGGGTGTCAACTAGCATGTGCTTCCCTCAGGATGAGACCATCACAGCCACCAGGTGTCACCTCAGCCCGATCACACACTGCACAGTGGGGTGTCACCTGGTGCATGCCACCTGTGCTTCAAGTCTGTCTCGGTCAAAGTGTGTCACCTCAATCTGGGTATACCCCACAATGTGAGATGCCACCTCATATGGTTACTCATGTTGTGACCACCTCTATGCCACCAGATGTCACCTTGGCCTGGTTACACCCTGCCAGGCAGGGTGCCAGCTCATGTGGGTCACCCATGTGGTGAGGTCCTCATGGCCACTGGGCATCACCTTGGACCAGTCACACACCACCTAACAGGGTGCCAATTTGCAAGGGTCACCCATGTGATGTGGCTCTCACAGCTGCTGTGGATCACTTTGGCCTGCTCACACTGCAGCCTGCAGGGTGCAATCTCACACTTGCTACGATTGTGGTGTGGCTGTCATGGCCACCAGGTGTCCCCTTGGCCTGGTCACAACCCACACAGCATGGTGCCACCTCTTGCAGGTCACCTATGTGGCAAGGCCATCACTGCTGCCGGGTGTCACCTCAGCTCGGTCACAACCTGCCCAGCAGGAAGCCACCTAGTATAGGTCACCAGGGTTGTGAGGCTGTCACAGCCACAGGGTGTCCATTGGCCCCATCGCACCTTGCCTGGCAGGGTGCTACCATGTGTGTGCCACCCAAGTGGTGAGGCCATCACAGCCACCAGGTGCCACCTCGGCCCTGTAACACCCCACCTGGTTGGGTGCAACCTTGCACTTGCCACCCATGTAGCTGGGCCATCACAGCACCATGTGTCACCTTGGCACCCTTACACCCTGCCAAGAGCGGTGGCACTTTGCAGGTTCCACCCACATTGCAAGGCCATTACAGCTGCTGGGTGTCACTTCAGCCCCACCACACCCTGCCTGGTGGGGTGTCAACTCATGTGATTCACCCACGTGGTGAGGCCATCAGGGATATCAGGCCTCACCTCAGCCCAGGCACATCCACCCTGTGGGGTGCCACCTTACATGTGTAAGCCATGTGGTGAGGCCGTCAGTGTTGCCAGGTCTCACCTCAGCCCAGGGACACCATGTCCGGCCAGGAGCCACTTCGTGCATGCCACCCACATGGCAAGGCCATGACGGCCACAGGGTGTCACCTAGGATTATCAAACACAGCCCAACAGTGTACCACCTTGGGCATGCCATGCATGTGGTGATGCTGTCATGACCATCAGGTATCACCTTGAATTGGGCACACCCCATCAGGCAGGGTGCCATCTCGTGAGGGTCACCTGGGTTGTGAGGCCCTCTCAGCCACCAGGTGGCACCTAGGCCCATGCACACCCCACCCACCAGAGTGCCATCTCACAAGGGTCACACTTGTGGCATGGCCCTCATGGCAACCGGCTGTCACCTAGGCCCAGGCACATCCAGCCCAACAGGATGCCACCATGCATGGGTCACCCATGTGGTGAGGCTGTAATGGCTGCCAGATGTCACCTCAGCTCAGTCACACCCTGCCTGGCAAAAAGCCACCTCACATGGGTCATCCGTGTTGAGAGCCTGTCACAACACCGGGGTGTCCATTGGCCCCATCACACCCTGCTGGCAGGGTGCCACATCATGCATACCACCCAAGTGCTGAGGCCATTATGGTCACAAGGTGTAACCTCGGTCCAGTAACACCCCACCCTGATGGGAGCACCCTTGCACTTGTCACACACATAGCTGCACCGTCAAATCCACCGGGGGTACCTAGACCCCCTCACATCCCACCTGCGGTGTGCCACTTTGCATGTGCCACCCATGTTGCAAGGCCATTATGGCTGCCAGATGTCACATCAGATCCATCACACCCCACCTAGCAGAGTGCCACGTCACATCAGTCCCCCACGTGCTGTGGCCATCAGGGCTGCCAGGTGTCACATCAACCTGGGCATATCCACCCAGTGGGGTGCCACCTCACAAAGGTAACCCACGTGGCAAGTACATCATAGCGGCTGGCTGTCACCTCAGCCCAGGCACACGCCACCTGATGGGGAGCCACCTAGCCCCTGTCACCCGAGTGGCAAGGCCATCACAGAAGCTGTGTTTGACATTGGCCTGGGCACACGCCGCCTGGTGGGATGCCACCACACCAGGGTCACCTATGTGGTGAGGCTGTCATGCCATTGGGTGTTGCCTCAGCCCAGTCACACATCACCTGGGGGCTGCCACCTCGCATGGGTCACCCACATGTTGATGCCCTCATGAAGGATGGGATTCACCTTCGCCTGGGCACACACCAACTGGAGGAGTGCCACATACTGTGGTGCCTCTGCCTGATGAGGCCTGCATGGCAGCTGGGTGTCACCTAGACCTGGGCACACCCCACCCATCACGGTGACACATCGCACATGCCACCTGCGTGGCGATGTGGTCAGGATGCCGAGTTTCACCTCGGCCACTTCACAACCTGCCCAGTGGGGAGCCACCTCATGCAGGTGATGCACATGGCAAGACCCTCATGGCCAGGGTGTCACTTAGGCCTGGTCACACCCCACCCAACAGAGTGCCACTTCACACATATCACCCATGAGGCAAGGCCGTAATGGACACTGGGGGTCCCCTCGGCCCAGTTACACACTGTGGCTGTGTGCCACCATGTGTGGGTCTCCAGTGTGGCTAGGCCTAGATGCCCACTGGGTTTCACCTCAGAACTGGCACAACCCACCCAGCTGGGTGCAACCTCATGTGGGTCACCCACGTTTTGAGGCCATAATGGAAGTGGGGTTTGACCTCGGCCTGGGCAACTCCCATTGAGAGGGATGCCACTCCACATGTGCCATCCGCATGGTGAGGCCATCATGGCCACCAGGTGTCACCTCGGCCTTGGGACACTCTGCCCAGTGGAGAGCAACCTCATGCATGCCCCATGTGGTGAGGCCTTGTACAGGTCACCTGCATGGTGAGGCCATCACAGCCACCAGGTGTCACTTTGGCACAGTCATGTGCTGCCCAACAGGTTGCCACATCACACTGGTCACCCACGTGGTAAGGCTGTCATGGCCCCTGAGTGTCACCTTAGCCTGGGCACACCCAACCTGGTGGGGTGCCACCCATGTGGTGAGGCCATCACAGAAACTGTGTTTGACCTTGGCCCAGAAACACCTGCCCAGTGGGGTTCCAGCCAGCCAGGGTCACCCATTTGGTGAGGCCCACACACTGCCAGGTGTCACCTAGGCCTGGGCACACCCCACCTGGTGGGATGCTACATCTCATTGGTCACCCGCATGTTGAGGACATTACAGTGGCCTGGTGGAACCTCGGCCCCATCACTCCCTACCTGGTGGGGTGCTACCTCATACATGCCACCCACATGGCAAGGCCATCACAGCCACAAGGTGTCACCTCAGCCTGGTCACACCCTCCCCAGTGGAGAGTCACCATTCACATGCCACCCATATTGCTCATCTGTCACACCAACCATGTGTCACCTCAACCTGGGTGCACCCCACCCAGCACTGGTAACCCACGTTGCAGGGCAATCACAGCAACCAGATGTCACCTCGGCATGGGCACACCCCACCCAGCAGGATACCACCTCATGCGGGTCACCAGTGTGTTGAGGCCCTCACGGCCGCCATGTTTCTCCTAGGCCTGGGCACACACCACCCAGTGGGGTTTCAACTCACGAATGTCACCCATGTAGTGAGGCCTTCATGGCTGCTGGTTGTCACCTTGGCCCAGTCATACACCACCCAGTAGGATGCCACCACACAGGGGTAACCAGCGTGGCAAGGCTGTCACGGCTGCCGGGTGTCATCTTGGCCCGTTCACACCACGCACAGCTGGGTGCCACCTCGTGCTAGCCACCCACGTGGCAAGTCATCTCAGCCACCATGTTTCCCTTTGGCCCCATCACTCTAGGCCTGGTGGGGTGTGACCTCACATGTGTACCCACATGGTGAGGCAGTAACAGCCATAGTGTTTTACCTCATCCCCATGACACCATGCCCAGTGGTGTGTCATCTCTTGTGTGCCATCCATGTGGCAAGCCCATCATGGCTGCTGGGTGTCACCTCAGCCCGATCACACCCTACCTGGCAGGGCTAACCTCATGCATGCCACCCACATTGCAAGTCCAATCTGGTCGCTGTGTCATGTCAACCCAGTCACAACACACCATGCAGGATTCCAAATCGCATGGGTCACCTGTGTTGTGAGGCCTTCACAGCCACTGAGTGTCATCTCGACCTGGGTACACCTTGCCCATTGGGATGTCACCTAGCATGTGCCACCCACATGGTGCAGCACTCACGGCCACCAATGTTCAGCCCCGTCACTCCCTGCCCAGGAGAATGTCACCTCAACATGGCACCTGCATGGCAAGGTGGTCACACCACTGGGTGTCACGTCTGCATGGTCACACCCCACCCCGCAGGTTGCCACCTGGCAAAGGTCAACTGTATGGTGAGGCTGTCATGGCTGCCAGATGTCTCCTCTGCCTGAGCACACAATGCCTGGTGGGGAGCCACCATGCACAGATCACCCACGTGATGAGGCCCTCACAGCCACCAGGTGTCACCCTGGTTGCTTCACACACCACCCAGAGGGGTACAACCTCGTATGGGTCACCTGCATGGAGAAGCCATCACTGCCACTGGGTGACAGCTTAGCTCAGTCACACCATGTCTTGTGGGGAGCCACCTCACTTGGGTCACCCATGTGGTGAGGCTGTCCTAGCCATGGGATGTCACCTTGACCCCTTCATAGCATTCACAGCAGGGTGCCACCATGCTAGAGCCACCTAAGAGGCAAGGGATCATGACCACCATGTGTCATCTCAGCCACGTCACACCCCACCAGGCAAGGTGCTACCTCACCCATGTCACCAGCATGGTGAGGCTATCAAGGCCGCGAGGTGTCACCTAAGCCCACTCAGACACTGCCCGATGGGGTGCTACATAGTGCATGCTACTCACATGGCTAGGCCATCATGGCCACCGGGTGTCACTTCAGCCCCGTCATTCCCCACCCTGCCAGGTGCCACCTTGATGTGCCACCCGCATAGCTAGGCAATCACACCACTAGATGCCACCTTGTCCCTGTGACACCACACCTGGCACCATGTCATCTCTTGTGTGTCCCCCATGTAGTGAGGCCATCACGGCAACTGGGTGTCACCTCTTCCTGGTCAATACCCACCTGCCAGGGTGTCAACTAGCATGTGCTTCCCTCAGGACGAGACCATCACAGCCACCAGGTGTCACCTCAGCCCGATCACACACTGCACAGTGGGGTGTCACCTGGTGCATGCCACCTGTGCTGCAAGTCTGTCTCGGTCAAAGTGTGTCACATCAATCCAGGCATACCCCACCATGTGAGATGCCACCTCGCATGGTTACTCACGTTGTGAGCACCTCTATGCCACCAGATGTCACCTTGGCCTGGTTACACCCTGCCAGGCAGGGTGCCAGCTCATGTGGGTCACCCATGTGGTGAGGTCCTCATGGCCACTGGGCATCACCTTGGACCAGTCACACACCACCTAACAGGGTGCCAATTTGCAAGGGACACCCATGTGATGTGGCTCTCACAGCTGCTGTGGATCACTTTGGCCTGCTCACACTGCAGCCTGCAGGGTGCAATCTCACACTTGCTACGATTGTGGTGTGGCTGTCATGGCCGCCAGGTGTCCCCTTGGCCTGGTCACAACCCACACAGCATGGTGCCACCTCTTGCAGGTCACCCATGTGGCAAGGCCATCACTGCTGCCGGGTGTCACCTCAGCTCAGTCACAACCTGCGCAGCAGGAAGCCACCTAGTATAGGTCACCAGGGTTGTGAGGCTGTCACAGCCACAGGGTGTCCATTGGCCCCATCGCACCTTGCCTGGCAGGGTGCTACCATGTGTGTGCCACCCAAGTGGTGAGGCCATCACAGCCACCAGGTGCCACCTCGGCCCTGTAACACCCCACCTGGTTGGGTGCAACCTTGCACTTGCCACCCATGTAGCTGGGCCATCACAGCACCATGTGTCACCATGGCACCCTTACACCCTGCCAAGAGCGGTGGCACTTTGCAGGTTCCACCCACAGTGCAAGGCCATTACGGCTGCTGGGTGTCACTTCAGCCCCACCACACCCTGCCTGGTGGGGTGTCAACTCATGTGATTCACCCACGTGGTGAGGCCATCAGGGATATCAGGCCTCACCTCAGCCCAGGCACATCCACCCTGTGGGGTGCCACCTTACATGTGTAAGCCATGTGGTGAGGCCGTCAGTGTTGCCAGGTCTCACCTCAGCCCAGGGACACCATGTCCGGCCAGGAGCCACTTCGTGCATGCCACCCACATGGCAAGGCCATGACGGCCACAGGGTGTCACCTAGGATTATCAAACACAGCCCAACAGTGTACCACCTTGGGCATGCCATGCATGTGGTGATGCTGTCATGACCATCAGGTATCACCTTGAATTGGGCACACCCCATCAGGCAGGGTGCCATCTCGTGAGGGTCACCTGGGTTGTGAGGCCCTCTCAGCCACCAGGTGGCACCTAGGCCCATGCACACCCCACCCACCAGAGTGCCATCTCACAAGGGTCACACTTGTGGCATGGCCCTCATGGCAACCGGCTGTCACCTAGGCCCAGGCACATCCAGCCCAACAGGATGCCACCATGCATGGGTCAGCCATGTGGTGAGGCTGTAATGGCTGCCAGATGTCACCTCAGCTCAGTCACACCCTGCCTGGCAAAAAGCCACCTCACATGGGTCATCCGTGTTGAGAGCCTGTCACAACCACGGGGTGTCCATTGGCCCCATCACACCCTGCTGGCAGGGTGCCACATCATGCATACCACCCAAGTGCTGAGGCCATTATGGTCACAAGGTGTAACCTCGGTCCAGTAACACCCCACCCTGATGGGAGCACCCTTGCACTTGTCACACACATAGCTGCACCGTCAAATCCACCGGGGGTACCTAGACCCCCTCACATCCCACCTGCGGTGTGCCACTTTGCATGTGCCACCCATGTTGCAAGGCCATTATGGCTGCCAGATGTCACATCACATCCATCACACCCCACCTAGCAGAGTGCCACGTCACATCAGTCCCCCACGTGCTGTGGCCATCAGGGCTGCCAGGTGTCACATCAACCTGGGCATATCCACCCAGTGGGGTACCACCTCACATAGGTAACCCACGTGGCAAGTACATCATAGCGGCTGGCTGTCACCTCAGCCCAGGCACACGCCACCTGATGGGGAGCCACCTTGCCCCTGTCACCCGAGTGGCAAGGCCATCACAGAAGCTGTGTTTGACATTGGCCTGGGCACACGCCGCCTGGTGGGATGCCACCACACCAGGGTCACCTATGTGGTGAGGCTGTCATGCCATTGGGTGTTGCCTCAGCCCAGTCACACATCACCTGGGGGCTGCCACCTCGCATGGGTCACCCACATGTTGATGCCCTCATGAAGGATGGGATTCACCTTCGCCTGGGCACACACCAACTGGAGGAGTGCCACATACTGTGGTGCATCTGCCTGATGAGGCCTGCATGGCAGCTGGGTGTCACCTAGACCTGGGCACACCCCACCCATCACGGTGACACATCGCACATGCCACCTGCATGGCGATGTGGTCAGGATGCCGAGTTTCACCTCGGCCACTTCACAACCTGCCCAGTGGGGAGCCACCTCATGCAGGTGATGCACATGGCAAGACCCTCATGGCCAGGGTGTCACTTAGGCCTGGTCACACCCCACCCAACAGAGTGCCACTTCACACATATCACCCATGAGGCAAGGCCGTAATGGACACTGGGGGTCCCCTCGGCCCAGTTACACACTGCCTGGCTGTGTGCCACCATGTGTGGGTCTCCCGTGTGGCTAGGCCTAGATGCCCACTGGGTTTCACCTCAGAACTGGCACAACCCGCCCAGCTGGGTGCAACCTCATGTGGGTCACCCACGTTTTGAGGCCATAATGGAAGTGGGGTTTGACCTCGGCCTGGGCAACTCCCATCGAGAGGGATGCCACTCCACATGTGCCATCCGCATGGTGAGCCCATCATGGCCACCAGGTGTCACCTCGGCCTTGGGACACTCTGCCCAGTGGAGAGCAACCTCATGCATGCCACCCATGTGGTGAGGCCTTGTACAGGTCACCTGCATGGTGAGGCCATCACAGCCACCAGGTGTCACTTTGGCACAGTCATGTGCTGCCCAACAGGTTGCCACATCACACTGGTCACCCACGTGGTAAGGCTGTCATGGCCCCTGAGTGTCACCTTAGCCTGGGCACACCCAACCTGGTGGGGTGCCACCCATGTGGTGAGGCCATCACAGAAACTGTGTTTGACCTTGGCCCAGAAACACCTGCCCAGTGGGGTTCCAGCCAGCCAGGGTCACCCATTTGGTGAGGCCCACACACTGCCAGGTGTCACCTAGGCCTGGGCACACCCCACCTGGTGGGATGCTACATCTCATTGGTCACCCGCATGTTCAGGACATTACTGTGGCCTGGTGGAACCTCGGCCCCATCACTCCCTACCTGGTGGGGTGCTACCTCGTACAGGCCACCCACATTGCAAGGCCGTCACAGCCACCAGGTGTCACCTCAGCCCCATTGTACTCCACCCATCAGGGTGCCACCTCACACGGGTCACCTGTGAGGCAAACCCATCATGGCCGCCAGGTGTCACATCAGTCCTGTCAAACCCCACCAGGTCAGGTAAAACCTCACAAATGTCACCAGCATGGCAAGGTCATCATGACCGTGGCGTGTCACCTCAGCCCCATAACACACCACCTGGCAGGGTGAAACCTTGCATGAGCCACCCACGTGGTGAGGACTTCACAGCAACTGTGTGTCAACATGGCCCAGACACACACCTCATGGTGGAATGCCACCTCATGCAGGTCACCCATGTGGTGAGGCCGTCACAGCCACCATGTGTCACCTCGGCCCCAACTCTCCCTACCTGATGGGGTGCTACCTCACATGTGCCACCCACATGACAATGCAGTCACAGCCACTAGCTGTCACCTCATCCCCATGACACCACACCTGGGTGGGTGTCATCTCTTGCATGCCACCCATGTGATGAGGACACCACAGCCACCAGGTGTCACCTTAGCTCAATCACACTCTGTCCTCCAGTGTGTCACCTCATGCAAGCCACACGTGTTGTGAGTCCATCACAGTCATCATGTGTCACCTCAACCCAGGTGCACCTTGCCGTGTGCAATGCCACTTCGCATGAGTCACCTGAAATGTGAGGCCTTCATGGCTGCCAGGTGTCACCTAGGCCTGGGCACACCCCACCTGGTGGGATGCTACATCTCATTGGTCACCCGCATGTTGAGGACATTACAGTGGCCTGGTGGAACCTCAGCCCCATCACTCCCTACCTGGTGGGGTGCTACCTCATACATGCCACCCACATGGCAAGGCCATCACAGCCACAAGGTGTCACCTCAGCCTGGTCACACCCTCCCCAGTGGAGAGTCACCTTTCGCATGCCACCCATATTGCTCATCTGTCACACCAACCATGTGTCACCTCAACCTGGGTGCACCCCACCCAGCACTGGTAACCCACGTTGCAGGGCAATCACAGCAACCAGATGTCACCTCGGCATGGGCACACCCCACCCAGCAGGATACCACCTCATGCGGGTCACCAGTGTGTTGAGGCCCTCACGGCTGCCATGTTTCTCCTAGGCCTGGGCACACACCACCCAGTGGGGTTTCAACTCACGAATGTCACCCATGTAGTGAGGCCTTCATGGCTGCTGGTTGTCACCTTGGCCCAGTCATACACCACCCAGTAGGATGCCACCACACAGGGGTAACCAGCGTGGCAAGGCTGTCACGGCTGCCGGGTGTCATCTTGGCCCGTTCACACCACGCACAGCTGGGTGCCACCTCGTGCTAGCCACCCACGTGGCAAGTCATCTCAGCCACCATGTTTCCCTTTGGCCCCATCACTCTAGGCCTGGTGGGGTGTGACCTCACATGTGTACCCACATGGTGAGGCAGTAACAGCCATAGTGTTTTACCTCATCCCCATGACACCATGCCCAGTGGGGTGTCATCTCTTGTGTGCCATCCATGTGGCAAGCCCATCATGGCTGCTGGGTGTCACCTCAGCCCGATCACACCCTACCTGGCAGAGCTAACCTCATGCATGCCACCCACATTGCAAGTCCAATCTGGTCGCTGTGTCATGTCAACCCAGTCACAACACACCATGCAGGATTCCAAATCGCATGGGTCACCTGTGTTGTGAGGCCTTCACAGCCACTGAGTGTCATCTCGACCTGGGTACACCTTGCCCATTGGGATGTCACCTAGCATGTGCCACCCACATGGTGCAGCACTCACGGCCACCAATGTTCAGCCCCGTCACTCCCTGCCCAGGAGAATGTCACCTCAACATGGCACCTGCATGGCAAGGTGGTCACACCACTGGGTGTCACGTCTGCATGGTCACACCCCACCCCGCAGGTTGCCACCTGGCAAAGGTCAACTGTATGGTGAGGCTGTCATGGCTGCCAGATGTCTCCTCTGCCTGAGCACACAATGCCTGGTGGGGAGCCACCATGCACAGATCACCCACGTGATGAGGCCCTCACAGCCACCAGGTGTCACCCTGGTTGCTTCACACACCACCCAGCGGGGTACAACCTCGTATGGGTCACCTGCATGGAGAAGCCATCACTGCCACTGGGTGACAGCTTAGCTCAGTCACACCATGTCTTGTGGGGAGCCACCTCACTTGGGTCACCCATGTGGTGAGGCTGTCCTAGCCATGGGATGTCACCTTGACCCCTTCATAGCATTCACAGCAGGGTGCCACCATGCTAGAGCCACCTAAGAGGCAAGGGATCATGACCACCATGTGTCATCTCAGCCACGTCACACACCACCAGGCAAGGTGCTACCTCACCCATGTCACCAGCATGGTGAGGCTATCAAGGCCGCGAGGTGTCACCTAAGCCCACTCAGACACTGCCCGATGGGGTGCTACATAGTGCATGCTACTCACATGGCTAGGCCATCATGGCCACTGGGTGTCACTTCAGCCCCGTCATTCCCCACCCTGCCAGGTGCCACCTTGATGTGCCACCTGCATAGCTAGGCAATCACACCACTAGGTGCCACCTTGTCCCTGTGACACCACACCTGGCACCATGTCATCTCTGTGTGTCCCCCATGTAGTGAGGCCATCAAGGCCACTGGGTGTCACCTCTTCCTGGTCAATACCCACCTGCCAGGGTGTCAACTAGCATGTGCTTCCCTCAGGACGAGACCTCACAGCCACCAGGTGTCACCTCAGCCCGATCACACACTGCACAGTGGGGTGTCACCTGGTGCATGCCACCTGTGCTGCAAGTCTGTCTCGGTCAAAGTGTGTCACCTCAATCTGGGTATACCCCACCATGTGAGATGCCACCTCGTATGGTTACTCACGTTGTGAGCACCTCTATGCCACCAGATGTCACCTTGGCCTGGTTACACCCTGCCAGGCAGGGTGCCAGCTCATGTGGGTCACCCATGTGGTGAGGTCCTCATGGCCACTGGGCATCACCTTGGACCAGTCACACACCACCTAACAGGGTGCCAATTTGCAAGGGTCACCCATGTGATGTGGCTCTCACAGCTGCTGCGGATCACTTTGGCCTGCTCACACTGCAGCCTGCAGGGTGCAATCTCACACTTGCTACGATTGTGGTGTGGCTGTCATGGCCGCCAGGTGTCCCCTTGGCCTGGTCACAACCCACACAGCATGGTGCCACCTCTTGCAGGTCACCCATGTGGCAAGGCCATCACTGCTGCCGGGTGTCACCTCAGCTCAGTCACAACCTGCGCAGCAGGAAGCCACCTAGTATAGGTCACCAGGGTTGTGAGGCTGTCACAGCCACAGGGTGTCCATTGGCCCCATCGCACCTTGCCTGGCAGGGTGCTACCATGTGTGTGCCACCCAAGTGGTGAGGCCATCACAGCCACCAGGTGCCACCTCGGCCCTGTAACACCCCACCTGGTTGGGTGCAACCTTGCACTTGCCACCCATGTAGCTGGGCCATCACAGCACCATGTGTCACCTTGGCACCCTTACACCCTGCCAAGAGCGGTGGCACTTTGCAGGTTCCACCCACAGTGCAAGGCCATTACGGCTGCTGGGTGTCACTTCAGCCCCACCACACCCTGCCTGGTGGGGTGTCAACTCATGTGATTCACCCACGTGGTGAGGCCATCAGGGATATCAGGCCTCACCTCAGCCCAGGCACATCCACCCTGTGGGGTGCCACCTTACATGTGTAAGCCATGTGGTGAGGCCGTCAGTGTTGCCAGGTCTCACCTCAGCCCAGGGACACCATGTCCGGCCAGGAGCCACTTCGTGCATGCCACCCACATGGCAAGGCCATGACGGCCACAGGGTGTCACCTAGGATTATCAAACACAGCCCAACAGTGTACCACCTTGGGCATGCCATGCATGTGGTGATGCTGTCATGACCATCAGGTATCACCTTGAATTGGGCACACCCCATCAGGCAGGGTGCCATCTCGTGAGGGTCACCTGGGTTGTGAGGCCCTCTCAGCCACCAGGTGGCACCTAGGCCCATGCACACCCCACCCACCAGAGTGCCATCTCACAAGGGTCACACTTGTGGCATGGCCCTCATGGCAACCGGCTGTCACCTAGGCCCAGGCACATCCAGCCCAACAGGATGCCACCATGCATGGGTCAGCCATGTGGTGAGGCTGTAATGGCTGCCAGATGTCACCTCAGCTCAGTCACACCCTGCCTGGCAAAAAGCCACCTCACATGGGTCATCCGTGTTGAGAGCCTGTCACAACCACGGGGTGTCCATTGGCCCCATCACACCCTGCTGGCAGGGTGCCACATCATGCATACCACCCAAGTGCTGAGGCCATTATGGTCACAAGGTGTAACCTCGGTCCAGTAACACCCCACCCTGATGGGAGCACCCTTGCACTTGTCACACACATAGCTGCACCGTCAAATCCACCGGGGGTACCTAGACCCCCTCACATCCCACCTGCGGTGTGCCACTTTGCATGTGCCACCCATGTTGCAAGGCCATTATGGCTGCCAGATGTCACATCACATCCATCACACCCCACCTAGCAGAGTGCCACGTCACATCAGTCCCCCACGTGCTGTGGCCATCAGGGCTGCCAGGTGTCACATCAACCTGGGCATATCCACCCAGTGGGGTGCCACCTCACATAGGTAACCCACGTGGCAAGTACATCATAGTGGCTGGCTGTCACCTCAGCCCAGGCACACGCCACCTGATGGGGAGCCACCTTGCCCCTGTCACCCGAGTGGCAAGGCCATCACAGAAGCTGTGTTTGACATTGGCCTGGGCACACGCCGCCTGGTGGGATGCCACCACACCAGGGTCACCTATGTGGTGAGGCTGTCATGCCATTGGGTGTTGCCTCAGCCCAGTCACACATCACCTGGGGGCTGCCACCTCGCATGGGTCACCCACATGTTGATGCCCTCATGAAGGATGGGATTCACCTTCGCCTGGGCACACACCAACTGGAGGAGTGCCACATACTGTGGTGCATCTGCCTGATGAGGCCTGCATGGCAGCTGGGTGTCACCTAGACCTGGGCACACCCCACCCATCACGGTGACACATCGCACATGCCACCTGCATGGCGATGTGGTCAGGATGCCGAGTTTCACCTCGGCCACTTCACAACCTGCCCAGTGGGGAGCCACCTCATGCAGGTGATGCACATGGCAAGACCCTCATGGCCAGGGTGTCACTTAGGCCTGGTCACACCCCACCCAACAGAGTGCCACTTCACACATATCACCCATGAGGCAAGGCCGTAATGGACACTGGGGGTCCCCTCGGCCCAGTTACACACTGCCTGGCTGTGTGCCACCATGTGGGGGTCTCCCGTGTGGCTAGGCCTAGATGCCCACTGGGTTCAACCTCAGAACTGGCACAACCCGCCCAGCTGGGTGCAACCTCATGTGGGTCACCCACGTTTTGAGGCCATAATGGAAGTGGGGTTTGACCTCGGCCTGGGCAACTCCCATCGAGAGGGATGCCACTCCACATGTGCCATCCGCATGGTGAGCCCATCATGGCCACCAGGGGTCACCTCGGCCTTGGGACACTCTGCCCAGTGGAGAGCAACCTCATGCATGCCACCCATGTGGTGAGGCCTTGTACAGGTCACCTGCATGGTGAGGCCATCACAGCCACCAGGTGTCACTTTGGCACAGTCATGTGCTGCCCAACAGGTGGCCACATCACACTGGTCACCCACGTGGTAAGGCTGTCATGGCCCCTGAGTGTCACCTTAGCCTGGGCACACCCAACCCGGTGGGGTGCCACCCATGTGGTGAGGCCATCACAGAAACTGTGTTTGACCTTGGCCCAGAAACACCTGCCCAGTGGGGTTCCAGCCAGCCAGGGTCACCCATTTGGTGAGGACTACACACTGCCAGGTGTCACCTAGGCCTGGGCACACCCCACCTGGTGGGATGCTACATCTCATTGGTCACCCGCATGTTGAGGACATTACTGTGGCCTGGTGGAACCTCGGCCCCATCACTCCCTACCTGGTGGGGTGCTACCTCGTACAGGCCACCCACATTGCAAGGCCGTCACAGCCACCAGGTGTCACCTCAGCCCCATTGTACTCCACCCATCAGGGTGCCACCTCACACGGGTCACCTGTGAGGCAAACCCATCATGGCCGCCAGGTGTCACATCAGTCCTGTCAAACCCCACCAGGTCAGGTAAAACCTCACATATGTCACCAGCATGGCAAGGTCATCATGACCGTGGCGTGTCACCTCAGCCCCATAACACACCACCTGGCAGGGTGAAACCTTGCATGAGCCACCCACGTGGTGAGGACTTCACAGCCACTGGGTGTCAAAATGGCCCAGACACACACCTCATGGTGGAATGCCACCTCATGCAGGTCACCCATGTGGTGAGGCCGTCACAGCCACCATGTGTCACCTCGGCCCCAACTCTCCCTACCTGATGGGGTGCTACCTCACATGTGCCACCCACATGACAATGCAGTCACAGCCACTAGCTGTCACCTCATCCCCATGACACCACACCTGGTGGGGTGTCATCTCTTGCATGCCACCCATGTGATGAGGACACCACAGCCACCAGGTGTCACCTTAGCTCAATCACACTCTGTCCTCCAGTGTGTCACCTCATGCAAGCCACACGTGTTGTGAGTCCATCACAGTCATCATGTGTCACCTCAACCCAGGTGCACCTTGCCGTGTGCAATGCCACTTCGCATGAGTCACCTGAAATGTGAGGCCTTCATGGCTGCCAGGTGTCACCTAGGCCTGGGCACACCCCACCTGGTGGGATGCTACATCTCATTGGTCACCCGCATGTTGAGGACATTACAGTGGCCTGGTGGAACCTCGGCCCCATCACTCCCTACCTGGTGGGGTGCTACCTCATACATGCCACCCACATGGCAAGGCCATCACAGCCACAAGGTGTCACCTCAGCCTGGTCACACCCTCCCCAGTGGAGAGTCACCTTTCGCATGCCACCCATATTGCTCATCTGTCACACCAACCATGTGTCACCTCAACCTGGGTGCACACCACCCAGCACTGGTAACCCACGTTGCAGGGCAATCACAGCAACCAGATGTCACCTCGGCATGGGCACACCCCACCCAGCAGGATACCACCTCATGCGGGTCACCAGTGTGTTGAGGCCCTCACGGCCGCCATGTTTCTCCTAGGCCTGGGCACACACCACCCAGTGGGGTTTCAACTCACGAATGTCACCCATGTAGTGAGGCCTTCATGGCTGCTGGTTGTCACCTTGGCCCAGTCATACGCCACCCAGTAGGATGCCACCACACAGGGGTAACCAGCGTGGCAAGGCTGTCACGGCTGCCGGGTGTCATCTTGGCCCGTTCACACCACGCACAGCTGGGTGCCACCTCGTGCTAGCCACCCACGTGGCAAGTCATCTCAGCCACCATGTTTCCCTTTGGCCCCATCACTCTAGGCCTGGTGGGGTGTGACCTCACATGTGCTACCCACATGGTGAGGCAGTAACAGCCATAGTGTTTTACCTCATCCCCATGACACCATGCCCAGTGGGGTGTCATCTCTTGTGTGCCATCCATGTGGCAAGCCCATCATGGCTGCTGGGTGTCACCTCAGCCCGATCACACCCTACCTGGCAGGGCTAACCTCATGCATGCCACCCACATTGCAAGTCCAATCTGGTCACTGTGTCATGTCAACCCAGTCACAACACACCATGCAGGATTCCAAATCGCATGGGTCACCTGTGTTGTGAGGCCTTCACAGCCACTGAGTGTCATCTCGACCTGGGTACACCTTGCCCATTGGGATGTCACCTAGCATGTGCCACCCACATGGTGCAGCACTCACGGCCACCAATGTTCAGCCCCGTCACTCCCTGCCCAGGAGAATGTCACCTCAACATGGCACCTGCATGGCAAGGTGGTCACACCACTGGGTGTCACGTCTGCATGGTCACACCCCACCCCGCAGGTTGCCACCTGGCAAAGGTCAACTGTATGGTGAGGCTGTCATGGCTGCCAGATGTCTCCTCTGCCTGAGCACACAATGCCTGGTGGGGAGCCACCATGCACAGATCACCCACGTGATGAGGCCCTCACAGCCACCAGGTGTCACCCTGGTTGCTTCACACACCACCCAGCGGGGTACAACCTCGTATGGGTCACCTGCATGGAGAAGCCATCACTGCCACTGGGTGACAGCTTAGCTCAGTCACACCATGTCTTGTGGGGAGCCACCTCACTTGGGTCACCCATGTGGTGAGGCTGTCCTAGCCATGGGATGTCACCTTGACCCCTTCATAGCATTCACAGCAGGGTGCCACCATGCTAGAGCCACCTAAGAGGCAAGGGATCATGACCACCATGTGTCATCTCAGCCACGTCACACACCACCAGGCAAGGTGCTACCTCACCCATGTCACCAGCATGGTGAGGCTATCAAGGCCGCGAGGTGTCACCTAAGCCCACTCAGACACTGCCCGATGGGGTGCTACATAGTGCATGCTACTCACATGGCTAGGCCATCATGGCCACTGGGTGTCACTTCAGCCCCGTCATTCCCCACCCAGCCAGGTGCCACCTTGATGTGCCACCTGCATAGCTAGGCAATCACACCACTAGGTGCCACCTTGTCCCTGTGACACCACACCTGGCACCATGTCATCTCTTGTGTGTCCCCCATGTAGTGAGGCCATCACGGCCACTGGGTGTCACCTCTTCCTGGTCAATACCCACCTGCCACGGTGTCAACTAGCATGTGCTTCCCTCAGGACGAGACCATCACAGCCACCAGGTGTCACCTCAGCCCGATCACACACTGCACAGTGGGGTGTCACCTGGTGCATGCCACCTGTGCTGCAAGTCTGTCTCGGTCAAAGTGTGTCACCTCAATCTGGGTATACCCCACCATGTGAGATGCCACCTCATATGGTTACTCATGTTGTGAGCACCTCTATGCCACCAGATGTCACCTTGGCCTGGTTACACCCTGCCAGGCAGGGTGCCAGCTCATGTGGGTCACCCATGTGGTGAGGTCCTCATGGCCACTGGGCATCACCTTGGACCAGTCACACACCACCTAACAGGGTGCCAATTTGCAAGGGTCACCCATGTGATGTGGCTCTCACAGCTGCTGTGGATCACTTTGGCCTGCTCACACTGCAGCCTGCAGGGTGCAATCTCACACTTGCTACGATTGTGGTGTGGCTGTCATGGCCACCAGGTGTCCCCTTGGCCTGGTCACAACCCACACAGCATGGTGCCACCTCTTGCAGGTCACCTATGTGGCAAGGCCATCACTGCTGCCGGGTGTCACCTCAGCTCGGTCACAACCTGTGCAGCAGGAAGCCACCTAGTATAGGTCACCAGGGTTGTGAGGCTGTCACAGCCACAGGGTGTCCATTGGCCCCATCGCACCTTGCCTGGCAGGGTGCTACCATGTGTGTGCCACCCAAGTGGTGAGGCCATCACAGCCACCAGGTGCCACCTCGGCCCTGTAACACCCCACCTGGTTGGGTGCAACCTTGCACTTGCCACCCATGTAGCTGGGCCATCACAGCACCATGTGTCACCTTGGCACCCTTACACCCTGCCCAGAGCGGTGGCACTTTGCAGGTTCCACCCACATTGCAAGGCCATTACAGCTGCTGGGTGTCACTTCAGCCCCACCACACCCTGCCTGGTGGGGTGTCAACTCATGTGATTCACCCACGTGGTGAGGCCATCAGGGATATCAGGCCTCACCTCAGCCCAGGCACATCCACCCTGTGGGGTGCCACCTTACATGTGTAAGCCATGTGGTGAGGCCGTCAGTGTTGCCAGGTCTCACCTCAGCCCAGGGACACCATGTCCGGCCAGGAGCCACTTCGTGCATGCCACCCACATGGCAAGGCCATGACGGCCACAGGGTGTCACCTAGGATTATCAAACACAGCCCAACAGTGTACCACCTTGGGCATGCCATGCATGTGGTGATGCTGTCATGACCATCAGGTATCACCTTGAATTGGGCACACCCCATCAGGCAGGGTGCCATCTCGTGAGGGTCACCTGGGTTGTGAGGCCCTCTCAGCCACCAGGTGGCACCTAGGCCCATGCACACCCCACCCACCAGAGTGCCATCTCACAAGGGTCACACTTGTGGCATGGCCCTCATGGCAACCGGCTGTCACCTAGGCCCAGGCACATCCAGCCCAACAGGATGCCACCATGCATGGGTCAGCCATGTGGTGAGGCTGTAATGGCTGCCAGATGTCACCTCAGCTCAGTCACACCCTGCCTGGCAAAAAGCCACCTCACATGGGTCATCCGTGTTGAGAGCCTGTCACAACCACGGGGTGTCCATTGGCCCCATCACACCCTGCTGGCAGGGTGCCACATCATGCATACCACCCAAGTGCTGAGGCCATTATGGTCACAAGGTGTAACCTCGGTCCAGTAACACCCCACCCTGATGGGAGCACCCTTGCACTTGTCACACACATAGCTGCACCATCAAATCCACCGGGGGTACCTAGACCCCCTCACATCCCACCTGCGGTGTGCCACTTTGCATGTGCCACCCATGTTGCAAGGCCATTATGGCTGCCAGATGTCACATCAGATCCATCACACCCCACCTAGCAGAGTGCCACGTCACATCAGTCACCCACGTGCTGTGGCCATCAGGGCTGCCAGGTGTCACATCAACCTGGGCATATCCACCCAGTGGGGTGCCACCTCACATAGGTAACCCACGTGGCAAGTACATCATAGCGGCTGGCTGTCACCTCAGCCCAGGCACACGCCGCCTGATGGGGAGCCACCTTGCCCCTGTCACCCGAGTGGCAAGGCCATCACAGAAGCTGTGTTTGACATTGGCCTGGGCACACGCCGCCTGGTGGGATGCCACCACACCAGGGTCACCTATGTGGTGAGGCTGTCATGCCATTGGGTGTTGCCTCAGCCCAGTCACACATCACCTGGGGGCTGCCCCCTCGCATGGGTCACCCACATGTTGATGCCCTCATGAAGGATGGGATTCACCTTCGCCTGGGCACACACCAACTGGAGGAGTGCCACATACTGTGGTGCATCTGCCTGATGAGGCCTGCATGGCAGCTGGGTGTCACCTAGACCTGGGCACACCCCACCCATCACGGTGACACATCGCACATGCCACCTGCATGGCGATGTGGTCAGGATGCCGAGTTTCACCTCGGCCACTTCACAACCTGCCCAGTGGGGAGCCACCTCATGCAGGTGATGCACATGGCAAGACCCTCATGGCCAGGGTGTCACTTAGGCCTGGTCACACCCCACCCAACAGAGTGCCACTTCACACATATCACCCATGAGGCAAGGCCGTAATGGACACTGGGGGTCCCCTCGGCCCAGTTACACACTGCCTGGCTGTGTGCCACCATGTGTGGGTCTCCCGTGTGGCTAGGCCTAGATGCCCACTGGGTTTCACCTCAGAACTGGCACAACCCGCCCAGCTGGGTGCAACCTCATGTGGGTCACCCACGTTTTGAGGCCATAATGGAAGTGGGGTTTGACCTCGGCCTGGGCAACTCCCATCGAGAGGGATGCCACTCCACATGTGCCATCCGCATGGTGAGCCCATCATGGCCACCAGGTGTCACCTCGGCCTTGGGACACTCTGCCCAGTGGAGAGCAACCTCATGCATGCCACCCATGTGGTGAGGCCTTGTACAGGTCACCTGCATGGTGAGGCCATCACAGCTACCAGGTGTGACTTTGGCACAGTCATGTGCTGCCCAACAGGTTGCCACATCACACTGGTCACCCACGTGGTAAGGCTGTCATGGCCCCTGAGTGTCACCTTGGCCTGGGCACACCCAACCCGGTGGGGTGCCACCCATGTGGTGAGGCCATCACAGAAACTGTGTTTGACCTTGGCCCAGAAACACCTGCCCAGTGGGGTTCCAGCCAGCCAGGGTCACCCATTTGGTGAGGCCCACACACTGCCAGGTTTCACCTAGGCCTGGGCACACCCCACCTGGTGGGATGCTACATCTCATTGGTCACCCGCATGTTGAGGACATTACTGTGGCCTGGTGGAACCTCGGCCCCATCACTCCCTACCTGGTGGGGTGCTACCTCGTAAAGGCCACCCACATTGCAAGGCCGTCACAGCCACCAGGTGTCACCTCAGCCCCATTGTACTCCACCCATCAGGGTGCCACCTCACACGGGTCACCTGTGAGGCAAACCCATCATGGCCGCCAGGTGTCACATCAGTCCTGTCAAACCCCACCAGGTCAGGTAAAACCTCACAAATGTCACCAGCATGGCAAGGTCATCATGACCGTGGCGTGTCACCTCAGCCCCATAACACACCACCTGGCAGGGTGAAACCTTGCATGAGCCACCCACGTGGTGAGGACTTCACAGCCACTGGGTGTCAAAATGGCCCAGACACACACCTCATGGTGGAATGCCACCTCATGCAGGTCACCCATGCGGTGAGGCCGTCACAGCCACCATGTGTCACCTCGGCCCCAACTCTCCCTACCTGATGGGGTGCTACCTCACATGTGCCACCCACATGACAATGCAGTCACAGCCACTAGCTGTCACCTCATCCCCATGACACCACACCTGGTGGGGTGTCATCTCTTGCATGCCACCCATGTGATGAGGACACCACAGCCACCAGGTGTCACCTTAGCTCAATCACACTCTGTCCTCCAGTGTGTCACCTCATGCAAGCCACACGTGTTGTGAGTCCATCACAGTCATCATGTGTCACCTCAACCCAGGTGCACCTTGCCGTGTGCAATGCCACTTCGCATGAGTCACCTGAAATGTGAGGCCTTCATGGCTGCCAGGTGTCACCTAGGCCTGGGCACACCCCACCTGGTGGGATGCTACATCTCATTGGTCACCCGCATGTTGAGGACATTACAGTGGCCTGGTGGAACCTCAGCCCCATCACTCCCTACCTGGTGGGGTGCTACCTCATACATGCCACCCACATGGCAAGGCCATCACAGCCACAAGGTGTCACCTCAGCCTGGTCACACCCTCCCCAGTGGAGAGTCACCTTTCGCATGCCACCCATATTGCTCATCTGTCACACCAACCATGTGTCACCTCAACCTGGGTGCACCCCACCCAGCACTGGTAACCCACATTGCAGGGCAATCACAGCAACCAGATGTCACCTCGGCATGGGCACACCCCACCCAGCAGGATACCACCTCATGCGGGTCACCAGTGTGTTGAGGCCCTCACGGCCGCCATGTTTCTCCTAGGCCTGGGCACACACCACCCAGTGGGGTTTCAACTCACGAATGTCACCCATGTAGTGAGGCCTTCATGGCTGCTGGTTGTCACCTTGGCCCAGTCATACACCACCCAGTAGGATGCCACCACACAGGGGTAACCAGCGTGGCAAGGCTGTCACGGCTGCCGGGTGTCATCTTGGCCCGTTCACACCACGCACAGCTGGGTGCCACCTCGTGCTAGCCACCCACGTGGCAAGTCATCTCAGCCACCATGTTTCCCTTTGGCCCCATCACTCTAGGCCTGGTGGGGTGTGACCTCACATGTGCTACCCACATGGTGAGGCAGTAACAGCCATAGTGTTTTACCTCATCCCCATGACACCATGCCCAGTGGTGTGTCATCTCTTGTGTGCCATCCATGTGGCAAGCCCATCATGGCTGCTGGGTGTCACCTCAGCCCGATCACACCCTACCTGGCAGGGCTAACCTCATGCATGCCACCCACATTGCAAGTCCAATCTGGTCGCTGTGTCATGTCAACCCAGTCACAACACACCATGCAGGATTCCAAATCGCATGGGTCACCTGTGTTGTGAGGCCTTCACAGCCACTGAGTGTCATCTCGACCTGGGTACACCTTGCCCATTGGGATGTCACCTAGCATGTGCCACCCACATGGTGCAGCACTCACGGCCACCAATGTTCAGCCCCGTCACTCCCTGCCCAGGAGAATGTCACCTCAACATGGCACCTGCATGGCAAGGTGGTCACACCACTGGGTGTCACGTCTGCATGGTCACACCCCACCCCGCAGGTTGCCACCTGGCAAAGGTCAACTGTATGGTGAGGCTGTCATGGCTGCCAGATGTCTCCTCTGCCTGAGCACACAATGCGTGGTGGGGAGCCACCATGCACAGATCACCCACGTGATGAGGCCCTCACAGCCACCAGGTGTCACCCTGGTTGCTTCACACACCACCCAGCGGGGTACAACCTCGTATGGGTCACCTGCATGGAGAAGCCATCACTGCCCCTGGGTGACAGCTTAGCTCAGTCACACCATGTCTTGTGGGGAGCCACCTCACTTGGGTCACCCATGTGGTGAGGCTGTCATAGCCATGGGATGTCACCTTGACCCCTTCATAGCATTCACAGCAGGGTGCCACCATGCTAGAGCCACCTAAGAGGCAAGGGATCATGACCACCATGTGTCATCTCAGCCACGTCACACACCACCAGGCAAGGTGCTACCTCACCCATGTCACCAGCATGGTGAGGCTATCAAGGCCGCGAGGTGTCACCTAAGCCCACTCAGACACTGCCCCATGGGGTGCTACATAGTGCATGCTACTCACATGGCTAGGCCATCATGGCCACTGGGTGTCACTTCAGCCCCGTCATTCCCCACCCGGCCAGGTGCCACCTTGATGTGCCACCTGCATAGCTAGGCAATCACACCACTAGGTGCCACCTTGTCCCTGTGACACCACACCTGGCACCATGTCATCTCTTGTGTGTCCCCCATGTAGTGAGGCCATCACGGCCACTGGGTGTCACCTCTTCCTGGTCAATACCCACCTGCCAGGGTGTCAACTAGCATGTGCTTCCCTCAGGACGAGACCATCACAGCCACCAGGTGTCACCTCAGCCCGATCACACACTGCACAGTGGGGTGTCACCTGGTGCATGCCATCTGTGCTGCAAGTCTGTCTCGGTCAAAGTGTGTCACCTCAATCTGGGTATACCCACCATGTGAGATGCCACCTCATATGGTTACTCATGTTGTGAGCACCTCTATGCCACCAGATGTCACCTTGGCCTGGTTACACCCTGCCAGGCAGGGTGCCAGCTCATGTGGGTCACCCATGTGGTGAGGTCCTCATGGCCACTGGGCATCACCTTGGACCAGTCACACACCACCTAACAGGGTGCCAATTTGCAAGGGTCACCCATGTGATGTGGCTCTCACAGCTGCTGTGGATCACTTTGGCCTGCTCACACTGCAGCCTGCAGGGTGCAATCTCACACTTGCTACGATTGTGGTGTGGCTGTCATGGCCACCAGGTGTCCCCTTGGCCTGGTCACAACCCACACAGCATGGTGCCACCTCTTGCAGGTCACCTATGTGGCAAGGCCATCACTGCTGCTGGGTGTCACCTCAGCTCGGTCACAACCTGTGCAGCAGGAAGCCACCTAGTATAGGTCACCAGGGTTGTGAGGCTGTCACAGCCACAGGGTGTCCATTGGCCCCATTGCACCTTGCCTGGCAGGGTGCTACCATGTGTGTGCCACCCAAGTGGTGAGGCCATCACAGCCACCAGGTGCCACCTCGGCCCTGTAACACCCCACCTGGTTGGGTGCAACCTTGCACTTGCCACCCATGTAGCTGGGCCATCACAGCACCATGTGTCACCTTGGCACCCTTACACCCTGCCCAGAGCGGTGGCACTTTGCAGGTTCCACCCACATTGCAAGGCCATTACAGCTGCTGGGTGTCACTTCAGCCCCACCACACCCTGCCTGGTGGGGTGTCAACTCATGTGATTCACCCACGTGGTGAGGCCATCAGGGATATCAGGCCTCACCTCAGCCCAGGCACATCCACCCTGTGGGGTGCCACCTTACATGTGTAAGCCATGTGGTGAGGCCGTCAGTGTTGCCAGGTCTCACCTCAGCCCAGGGACACCATGTCCGGCCAGGAGCCACTTCGTGCATGCCACCCACATGGCAAGGCCATGACGGCCACAGGGTGTCACCTAGGATTATCAAACACAGCCCAACAGTGTACCACCTTGGGCATGCCATGCATGTGGTGATGCTGTCATGACCATCAGGTATCACCTTGAATTGGGCACACCCCATCAGGCAGGGTGCCATCTCGTGAGGGTCACCTGGGTTGTGAGGCCCTCTCAGCCACCAGGTGGCACCTAGGCCCATGCACACCCCACCCACCAGAGTGCCATCTCACAAGGGTCACACTTGTGGCATGGCCCTCATGGCAACCGGCTGTCACCTAGGCCCAGGCACATCCAGCCCAACAGGATGCCACCATGCATGGGTCAGCCATGTGGTGAGGCTGTAATGGCTGCCAGATGTCACCTCAGCTCAGTCACACCCTGCCTGGCAAAAAGCCACCTCACATGGGTCATCCGTGTTGAGAGCCTGTCACAACCACGGGGTGTCCATTGGCCCCATCACACCCTGCTGGCAGGGTGCCACATCATGCATACCACCCAAGTGCTGAGGCCATTATGGTCACAAGGTGTAACCTCGGTCCAGTAACACCCCACCCTGATGGGAGCACCCTTGCACTTGTCACACACATAGCTGCACCATCAAATCCACCGGGGGTACCTAGACCCCCTCACATCCCACCTGCGGTGTGCCACTTTGCATGTGCCACCCATGTTGCAAGGCCATTATGGCTGCCAGATGTCACATCAGATCCATCACACCCCACCTAGCAGAGTGCCACGTCACATCAGTCACCCACGTGCTGTGGCCATCAGGGCTGCCAGGTGTCACATCAACCTGGGCATATCCACCCAGTGGGGTGCCACCTCACATAGGTAACCCACGTGGCAAGTACATCATAGCGGCTGGCTGTCACCTCAGCCCAGGCACACGCCACCTGATGGGGGCCACCTTGCCCCTGTCACCCGAGTGGCAAGGCCATCACAGAAGCTGTGTTTGACATTGGCCTGGGCACACGCCGCCTGGTGGGATGCCACCACACCAGGGTCACCTATGTGGTGAGGCTGTCATGCCATTGGGTGTTGCCTCAGCCCAGTCACACATCACCTGGGGGCTGCCCCCTCGCATGGGTCACCCACATGTTGATGCCCTCATGAAGGATGGGATTCACCTTCGCCTGGGCACACACCAACTGGAGGAGTGCCACATACTGTGGTGCATCTGCCTGATGAGGCCTGCATGGCAGCTGGGTGTCACCTAGACCTGGGCACACCCCACCCATCACGGTGACACATCGCACATGCCACCTGCATGGCGATGTGGTCAGGATGCCGAGTTTCACCTCGGCCACTTCACAACCTGCCCAGTGGGGAGCCACCTCATGCAGGTGATGCACATGGCAAGACCCTCATGGCCAGGGTGTCACTTAGGCCTGGTCACACCCCACCCAACAGAGTGCCACTTCACACATATCACCCATGAGGCAAGGCCGTAATGGACACTGGGGGTCCCCTCGGCCCAGTTACACACTGCCTGGCTGTGTGCCACCATGTGTGGGTCTCCCGTGTGGCTAGGCCTAGATGCCCACTGGGTTTCACCTCAGAACTGGCACAACCCGCCCAGCTGGGTGCAACCTCATGTGGGTCACCCACGTTTTGAGGCCATAATGGAAGTGGGGTTTGACCTCGGCCTGGGCAACTCCCATCGAGAGGGATGCCACTCCACATGTGCCATCCGCATGGTGAGCCCATCATGGCCACCAGGTGTCACCTCGGCCTTGGGACACTCTGCCCAGTGGAGAGCAACCTCATGCATGCCACCCATGTGGTGAGGCCTTGTACAGGTCACCTGCATGGTGAGGCCATCACAGCTACCAGGTGTGACTTTGGCACAGTCATGTGCTGCCCAACAGGTTGCCACATCACACTGGTCACCCACGTGGTAAGGCTGTCATGGCCCCTGAGTGTCACCTTGGCCTGGGCACACCCAACCCGGTGGGGTGCCACCCATGTGGTGAGGCCATCACAGAAACTGTGTTTGACCTTGGCCCAGAAACACCTGCCCAGTGGGGTTCCAGCCAGCCAGGGTCACCCATTTGGTGAGGCCCACACACTGCCAGGTTTCACCTAGGCCTGGGCACACCCCACCTGGTGGGATGCTACATCTCATTGGTCACCCGCATGTTGAGGACATTACTGTGGCCTGGTGGAACCTCGGCCCCATCACTCCCTACCTGGTGGGGTGCTACCTCGTAAAGGCCACCCACATTGCAAGGCCGTCACAGCCACCAGGTGTCACCTCAGCCCCATTGTACTCCACCCATCAGGGTGCCACCTCACACGGGTCACCTGTGAGGCAAACCCATCATGGCCGCCAGGTGTCACATCAGTCCTGTCAAACCCCACCAGGTCAGGTAAAACCTCACAAATGTCACCAGCATGGCAAGGTCATCATGACCGTGGCGTGTCACCTCAGCCCCATAACACACCACCTGGCAGGGTGAAACCTTGCATGAGCCACCCACGTGGTGAGGACTTCACAGCCACTGGGTGTCAAAATGGCCCAGACACACACCTCATGGTGGAATGCCACCTCATGCAGGTCACCCATGTGGTGAGGCCGTCACAGCCACCATGTGTCACCTCGGCCCCAACTCTCCCTACCTGATGGGGTGCTACCTCACATGTGCCACCCACATGACAATGCAGTCACAGCCACTAGCTGTCACCTCATCCCCATGACACCACACCTGGTGGGGTGTCATCTCTTGCATGCCACCCATGTGATGAGGACACCACAGCCACCAGGTGTCACCTTAGCTCAATCACACTCTGTCCTCCAGTGTGTCACCTCATGCAAGCCACACGTGTTGTGAGTCCATCACAGTCATCATGTGTCACCTCAACCCAGGTGCACCTTGCCGTGTGCAATGCCACTTCGCATGAGTCACCTGAAATGTGAGGCCTTCATGGCTGCCAGGTGTCACCTAGGCCTGGGCACACCCCACCTGGTGGGATGCTACATCTCATTGGTCACCCGCATGTTGAGGACATTACAGTGGCCTGGTGGAACCTCAGCCCCATCACTCCCTACCTGGTGGGGTGCTACCTCATACATGCCACCCACATGGCAAGGCCATCACAGCCACAAGGTGTCACCTCAGCCTGGTCACACCCTCCCCAGTGGAGAGTCACCTTTCGCATGCCACCCATATTGCTCATCTGTCACACCAACCATGTGTCACCTCAACCTGGGTGCACCCCACCCAGCACTGGTAACCCACATTGCAGGGCAATCACAGCAACCAGATGTCACCTCGGCATGGGCACACCCCACCCAGCAGGATACCACCTCATGCGGGTCACCAGTGTGTTGAGGCCCTCACGGCCACCATGTTTCTCCTAGGCCTGGGCACACACCACCCAGTGGGGTTTCAACTCACGAATGTCACCCATGTAGTGAGGCCTTCATGGCTGCTGGTTGTCACCTTGGCCCAGTCATACACCACCCAGTAGGATGCCACCACACAGGGGTAACCAGCGTGGCAAGGCTGTCATGGCTGCCGGGTGTCATCTTGGCCCGTTCACACCACGCACAGCTGGGTGCCACCTCGTGCTAGCCACCCACGTGGCAAGTCATCTCAGCCACCATGTTTCCCTTTGGCCCCATCACTCTAGGCCTGGTGGGGTGTGACCTCACATGTGCTACCCACATGGTGAGGCAGTAACAGCCATAGTGTTTTACCTCATCCCCATGACACCATGCCCAGTGGTGTGTCATCTCTTGTGTGCCATCCATGTGGCAAGCCCATCATGGCTGCTGGGTGTCACCTCAGCCCGATCACACCCTACCTGGCAGGGCTAACCTCATGCATGCCACCCACATTGCAAGTCCAATCTGGTCGCTGTGTCATGTCAACCCAGTCACAACACACCATGCAGGATTCCAAATCGCATGGGTCACCTGTGTTGTGAGGCCTTCACAGCCACTGAGTGTCATCTCGACCTGGGTACACCTTGCCCATTGGGATGTCACCTAGCATGTGCCACCCACATGGTGCAGCACTCACGGCCACCAATGTTCAGCCCCGTCACTCCCTGCCCAGGAGAATGTCACCTCAACATGGCACCTGCATGGCAAGGTGGTCACACCACTGGGTGTCACGTCTGCATGGTCACACCCCACCCCGCAGGTTGCCACCTGGCAAAGGTCAACTGTATGGTGAGGCTGTCATGGCTGCCAGATGTCTCCTCTGCCTGAGCACACAATGCCTGGTGGGGAGCCACCATGCACAGATCACCCACGTGATGAGGCCCTCACAGCCACCAGGTGTCACCCTGGTTGCTTCACACACCACCCAGCGGGGTACAACCTCGTATGGGTCACCTGCATGGAGAAGCCATCACTGCCCCTGGGTGACAGCTTAGCTCAGTCACACCATGTCTTGTGGGGAGCCACCTCACTTGGGTCACCCATGTGGTGAGGCTGTCATAGCCATGGGATGTCACCTTGACCCCTTCATAGCATTCACAGCAGGGTGCCACCATGCTAGAGCCACCTAAGAGGCAAGGGATCATGACCACCATGTGTCATCTCAGCCACGTCACACCCCACCAGGCAAGGTGCTACCTCACCCATGTCACCAGCATGGTGAGGCTATCAAGGCCGCGAGGTGTCACCTAAGCCCACTCAGACACTGCCCGATGGGGTGCTACATAGTGCATGCTACTCACATGGCTAGGCCATCATGGCCACTGGGTGTCACTTCAGCCCCGTCATTCCCCACCCGGCCAGGTGCCACCTTGATGTGCCACCTGCATAGCTAGGCAATCACACCACTAGGTGCCACCTTGTCCCTGTGACACCACACCTGGCACCATGTCATCTCTTGTGTGTCCCCCATGTAGTGAGGCCATCACGGCCACTGGGTGTCACCTCTTCCCGGTCAATACCCACCTGCCAGGGTGTCAACTAGCATGTGCTTCCCTCAGGACGAGACCATCACAGCCACCAGGTGTCACCTCAGCCCGATCACACACTGCACAGTGGGGTGTCACCTGGTGCATGCCACCTGTGCTGCAAGTCTGTCTCGGTCAAAGTGTGTCACCTCAATCTGGGTATACCCCACCATGTGAGATGCCACCTCATATGGTTACTCATGTTGTGAGCACCTCTATGCCACCAGATGTCACCTTGGCCTGGTTACACCCTGCCAGGCAGGGTGCCAGCTCATGTGGGTCACCCATGTGGTGAGGTCCTCATGGCCACTGGGCATCACCTTGGACCAGTCACACACCACCTAACAGGGTGCCAATTTGCAAGGGTCACCCATGTGATGTGGCTCTCACAGCTGCTGTGGATCACTTTGGCCTGCTCACACTGCAGCCTGCAGGGTGCAATCTCACACTTGCTACGATTGTGGTGTGGCTGTCATGGCCACCAGGTGTCCCCTTGGCCTGGTCACAACCCACACAGCATGGTGCCACCTCTTGCAGGTCACCTATGTGGCAAGGCCATCACTGCTGCCGGGTGTCACCTCAGCTCGGTCACAACCTGTGCAGCAGGAAGCCACCTAGTATAGGTCACCAGGGTTGTGAGGCTGTCACAGCCACAGGGTGTCCATTGGCCCCATCGCACCTTGCCTGGCAGGGTGCTACCATGTGTGTGCCACCCAAGTGGTGAGGCCATCACAGCCACCAGGTGCCACCTCGGCCCTGTAACACCCCACCTGGTTGGGTGCAACCTTGCACTTGCCACCCATGTAGCTGGGCCATCACAGCACCATGTGTCACCTTGGCACCCTTACACCCTGCCCAGAGCGGTGGCACTTTGCAGGTTCCACCCACATTGCAAGGCCATTACAGCTGCTGGGTGTCACTTCAGCCCCACCACACCCTGCCTGGTGGGGTGTCAACTCATGTGATTCACCCACGTGGTGAGGCCATCAGGGATATCAGGCCTCACCTCAGCCCAGGCACATCCACCCTGTGGGGTGCCACCTTACATGTGTAAGCCATGTGGTGAGGCCGTCAGTGTTGCCAGGTCTCACCTCAGCCCAGGGACACCATGTCCGGCCAGGAGCCACTTCGTGCATGCCACCCACATGGCAAGGCCATGACGGCCACAGGGTGTCACCTAGGATTATCAAACACAGCCCAACAGTGTACCACCTTGGGCATGCCATGCATGTGGTGATGCTGTCTTGACCATCAGCTATCACCTTGAATTGGGCACACCCCATCAGGCAGGGTGCCATCTCGTGAGGGTCACCTGGGTTGTGAGGCCCTCTCAGCCACCAGGTGGCACCTAGGCCCATGCACACCCCACCCACCAGAGTGCCATCTCACAAGGGTCACACTTGTGGCATGGCCCTCATGGCAACCGGCTGTCACCTAGGCCCAGGCACATCCAGCCCAACAGGATGCCACCATGCATGGGTCACCCATGTGGTGAGGCTGTAATGGCTGCCAGATGTCACCTCAGCTCAGTCACACCCTGCCTGGCAAAAAGCCACCTCACATGGGTCATCCATGTTGAGAGCCTGTCACAACCACGGGGTGTCCATTGGCCCCATCACACCCTGCTGGCAGGGTGCCACATCATGCATACCACCCAAGTGCTGAGGCCATTATGGTCACAAGGTGTAACCTCGGTCCAGTAACACCCCACCCTGATGGGAGCACCCTTGCAATTGTCACACACATAGCTGCACCATCAAATCCACCGGGGGTACCTAGACCCCCTCACATCCCACCTGCGGTGTGCCACTTTGCATGTGCCACCCATGTTGCAAGGCCATTATGGCTGCCAGATGTCACATCAGATCCATCACACCCCACCTAGCAGAGTGCCACGTCACATCAGTCACCCACGTGCTGTGGCCATCAGGGCTGCCAGGTGTCACATCAACCTGGGCATATCCACCCAGTGGGGTGCCACCTCACATAGGTAACCCACGTGGCAAGTACATCATAGCGGCTGGCTGTCACCTCAGCCCAGGCACACGCCACCTGATGGGGAGCCACCTTGCCCCTGTCACCCGAGTGGCAAGGCCATCACAGAAGCTGTGTTTGACATTGGCCTGGGCACACGCCGCCTGGTGGGATGCCACCACACCAGGGTCACCTATGTGGTGAGGCTGTCATGCCATTGGGTGTTGCCTCAGCCCAGTCACACATCACCTGGGGGCTGCCCCCTCGCATGGGTCACCCACATGTTGATGCCCTCATGAAGGATGGGATTCACCTTCGCCTGGGCACACACCAACTGGAGGAGTGCCACATACTGTGGTGCATCTGCCTGATGAGGCCTGCATGGCAGCTGGGTGTCACCTAGACCTGGGCACACCCCACCCATCACGGTGACACATCGCACATGCCACCTGCATGGCGATGTGGTCAGGATGCCGAGTTTCACCTCGGCCACTTCACAACCTGCCCAGTGGGGAGCCACCTCATGCAGGTGATGCACATGGCAAGACCCTCATGGCCAGGGTGTCACTTAGGCCTGGTCACACCCCACCCAACAGAGTGCCACTTCACACATATCACCCATGAGGCAAGGCCGTAATGGACACTGGGGGTCCCCTCGGCCCAGTTACACACTGCCTGGCTGTGTGCCACCATGTGTGGGTCTCCCGTGTGGCTAGGCCTAGATGCCCACTGGGTTTCACCTCAGAACTGGCACAACCCGCCCAGCTGGGTGCAACCTCATGTGGGTCACCCACGTTTTGAGGCCATAATGGAAGTGGGGTTTGACCTCGGCCTGGGCAACTCCCATCGAGAGGGATGCCACTCCACATGTGCCATCCGCATGGTGAGGCCATCATGGCCACCAGGTGTCACCTCGGCCTTGGGACACTCTGCCCAGTGGAGAGCAACCTCATGCATGCCACCCATGTGGTGAGGCCTTGTACAGGTCACCTGCATGGTGAGGCCATCACAGCCACCAGGTGTCACTTTGGCACAGTCATGTGCTGCCCAACAGGTTGCCACATCACACTGGTCACCCACGTGGTAAGGCTGTCATGGCCCCTGAGTGTCACCTTAGCCTGGGCACACCCAACCTGGTGGGGTGCCACCCATGTGGTGAGGCCATCACAGAAACTGTGTTTGACCTTGGCCCAGAAACACCTGCCCAGTGGGGTTCCAGCCAGCCAGGGTCACCCATTTGGTGAGGCCCACACACTGCCAGGTGTCACCTAGGCCTGGGCACACCCCACCTGGTGGGATGCTACATCTCATTGGTCACCCGCATGTTCAGGACATTACTGTGGCCTGGTGGAACCTCGGCCCCATCACTCCCTACCTGGTGGGGTGCTACCTCGTACAGGCCACCCACATTGCAAGGCCGTCACAGCCACCAGGTGTCACCTCAGCCCCATTGTACTCCACCCATCAGGGTGCCACCTCACACGGGTCACCTGTGAGGCAAACCCATCATGGCCGCCAGGTGTCACATCAGTCCTGTCAAACCCCACCAGGTCAGGTGAAACCTCACATATGTCACCAGCATGGCAAGGTCATCATGACCGTGGCATGTCACCTCAGCCCCATAACACACCACCTGGCAGGGTGAAACCTTGCATGAGCCACCCACGTGGTGAGGACTTCACAGCCACTGGGTGTCAAAATGTTTCAGACACACACCTCATGCTGGAATGCCACCTCATGCAGGTCACCCATGCGGTGAGGCCGTCACAGCCACCATGTGTCACCTCGGCCCCAACTCTCCCTACCTGATGGGGTGCTACCTCACATGTGCCACCCACATGACAATGCAGTCACAGCCACTAGCTGTCACCTCATCCCCATGACACCACACCTGGTGGGGTGTCATCTCTTGCATGCCACCCATGTGATGAGGACACCACAGCCACCAGGTGTCACCTTAGCTCAATCACACTCTGTCCTGCAGTGTGTCACCTCATGCAAGCCACACATGTTGTGAGTCCATCACAGTCATCATGTGTCACCTCAACCCAGGTGCAACTTGCCGTGTGCAATGCCACTTCGCACGAGTCACCTGAAATGTGAGGCCTTCATGGCTGCCAGGTGTCACCTAGGCCTGGGCACACCCCACCTGGTGGGATGCTACATCTCATTGGTCACCCGCATGTTGAGGACATTACAGTGGCCTGGTGGAACCTCGGCCCCGTCACTCCCTACCTGGTGGGGTGCTACCTCGTACATGCCACCCACATGGCAAGGCCGTCACAGCCACAAGGTGTCACCTCAGCCTGGTCACACCCTCCCCAGTGGAGTGTCACCTTTCGCATGCCACCCATATTGCTCATCTGTCACACCAACCATGTGTCACCTCAACCTGGGTGCACCCCACCCAGCATTGGTAACCCACATTGCAGGGCAATCACAGCAACCAGATGTCACCTCGGCATGGGCACACCCCACCCAGCAGGATACCACCTCATGCGGGTCACCAGTGTGTTGAGGCCCTCACGGCCGCCATGTTTCTCGTACGCCTGGGCACACCCCACCCAGTAGGGTTTCAACTCATGAATGTCACCCATGTAGTGAGGCCTTCATGGCTGCTGGTTGTCACCTTGGCCCAGTCATACGCCACCCAGTAGGATGCCACCACACAGGGGTAACCAGCGTGGCAAGGCTGTCACGGCTGCCGGGTGTCATCTTGGTCCATTCACACCACTCACACCTGGGTGCCACCTCGTACTAGCCACCCACGTGGCAAGTCATCTCAGCCACCATGTTTCCCTTTGGCCCCATCACTCTAGGCCTGGTGGGGTGTGACCTCACATGTGCTACCCACATGGTGAGGCAGTAACAGCCATAGGGTTTTACCTCATCCCCATGACACCATGCCCAGTGGGGTGTCATCTCTTGTGTGCCATCCATGTGGCAAGCCCATCATGGCTGCCGGGTGTCACCTCAGCCCGATCACACCCTACCTGGCAGGGCTAACCTCATGCATGCCACCCACATTGCAAGTCCAATCTGGTCGCTGTGTCATGTCAACCCAGTCACAACACACCATGCAGGATTCCAAATCGCATGGGTCTCCTGTGTTGTGAGGCCTTCACAGCCACTGAGTGTCATCTCGACCTGGGTACACCTTGCCCATTGGGATGTCACCTAGCATGTGCCACCCACATGGTGCAGCACTCACGGCCACCAATGTTCAGCCCCGTCACTCCCTGCCCAGGAGAATGTCACCTCAACATGACACCTGCATGGCAAGGTGGTCACACCACTGGGTGTCACGTCTGCATGGTCACACCCCACCCCGCAGGTTGCCACCTGGCAAAGGTCAACTGTATGGTGAGGCTGTCATGGCTGCCAGATGTCTCCTCTGCCTGAGCACACAATGCCTGGTGGGGAGCCACCATGCACAGATCACCCACGTGATGAGGCCCTCACAGCCACCTGGTGTCACCCTGGTTGCTTCACACACCACCCAGTCGGGTACAACCTCGTATGGGTCACCTGCATGGAGAAGCCATCACTGCCCCTGGGTGACAGCTTAGCTCAGTCACACCATGTCTTGTGGGGAGCCACCTCACTTGGGTCACCCATGTGGTGAGGCTGTCTTAGACATGGGATGTCACCTTGACCCCTTCATAGCATTCACAGCAGGGTGCCACCATGCTAGAGCCACCTAAGAGGCAAGGGATCATGACCACCATGTGTCATCTCAGCCACGTCACACACCACCCGGCAAGGTGCTACCTCACCCATGTCACCAGCATGGTGAGGCTATCAAGGCTGCGAGGTGTCACCTAAGCCCACTCAGACACTGCCCGATGGGGTGCTACATAGTGCATGCTACTCACATGGCTAGGCCATCATGGCCACTGGGTGTCACTTCAGCCCCGTCATTCCCCACCCTGCCAGGTGCCACCTTGTTGTGCCACCCGCATAGCTGGGCAATCACACCACTAAGTGCCACCTTGTCCCTGTGACACCACACCTGGCACCATGTCATCTCTGTGTGTCCCCCATGTAGTGAGGCCATCACGGCCACTGGGTGTCACCTCTTCCTGGTCAATACCCACCTGCCAGGGTGTCAACTAGCATGTGCTTCCCTCAGGACGAGACCATCACAGCCACCAGGTGTCACCTCAGCCCGATCACACACTGCACAGTGGGGTGTCACCTGGTGCATGCCACCTGTGCTGCAAGTCTGTCTCGGTCAAAGTGTGTCACCTCAATCCGGGCATACCCCACCATGTGAGATGCCACCTCGCATGGTTACTCACGTTGTGAGCACCTCTATGCCACCAGATGTCACCTTGGCCTGGTTACACCCTGCCAGGCAGGGTGCCAGCTCATGTGGGTCACCCATGTGGTGAGGTCCTCATGGCCACTGGGCATCACCTTGGACCAGTCACACACCACCTAACAGGGTGCCAATTTGCAAGGGTCACCCATGTGATGTGGCTCTCACAGCTGCTGTGGATCACTTTGGCCTGCTCACACTGCAGCCTGCAGGGTGCAATCTCACACTTGCTACGATTGTGGTGTGGCTGTCATGGCCGCCAGGTGTCCCCTTGGCCTGGTCACAACCCACACAGCATGGTTCCACCTCTTGCAGGTCACCGATGTGGCAAGGCCATCACTGCTGCCAGGTGTCACCTCAGCTCGGTCACAACCTGCGCAGCAGGAAGCCACCTAGTATAGGTCACCAGGGTTGTGAGGCTGTCACAGCCACAGGGTGTCCATTGGCCCCATCGCACCTTGCCTGGCAGGGTGCTACCATGTGTGTGCCACCCAAGTGGTGAGGCCATCACAGCCACCAGGTGCCACCTCGGCCCTGTAACACCCCACCTGGTTGGGTGCAACCTTGCACTTTCCACCCATGTAGCTGGGCCATCACAGCACCATGTGTCACCTTGGCACCCTTACACCCTGCCAAGAGCGGTGGCACTTTGCAGGTTCCACCCACAGTGCAAGGCCATTACGGCTGCTGGGTGTCACTTCAGCCCCACCACACCCTGCCTGGTGGGGTGTCAACTCATGTGATTCACCCACGTGGTGAGGCCATCAGGGATATCAGGCCTCACCTCAGCCCAGGCACATCCACCCTGTGGGGTGCCACCTTACATGTGTAAGCCATGTGGTGAGGCCGTCAGTGTTGCCAGGTCTCACCTCAGCCCAGGGACACCATGTCTGGCCAGGAGCCACTTCGTGCATGCCACCCACATGGCAAGGCCATGACGGCCACAGGGTGTCACCTAGGATTATCAAACACAGCCCAACAGTGTACCACCTTGGGCATGCCATGCATGTGGTGATGCTGTCATGACCATCAGGTATCACCTTGAATTGGGCACACCCCATCAGGCAGGGTGCCATCTCGTGAGGGTCACCTGGGTTGTGAGGCCCTCTCAGCCACCAGGTGGCACCTAGGCCCATGCACACCCCACCCACCAGAGTGCCATCTCACAAGGGTCACACTTGTGGCATGGCCCTCATGGCAACCGGCTGTCACCTAGGCCCAGGCACATCCAGCCCAACAGGATGCCACCATGCATGGGTCAGCCATGTGGTGAGGCTGTAATGGCTGCCAGATGTCACCTCAGCTCAGTCACACCCTGCCTGGCAAAAAGCCACCTCACATGGGTCATCCGTGTTGAGAGCCTGTCACAACCACGGGGTGTCCATTGGCCCCATCACACCCTGCTGGCAGGGTGCCACATCATGCATACCACCCAAGTGCTGAGGCCATTATGGTCACAAGGTGTAACCTCGGTCCAGTAACACCCCACCCTGATGGGAGCACCCTTGCACTTGTCACACACATAGCTGCACCGTCAAATCCACCGGGGGTACCTAGACCCCCTCACATCCCACCTGCGGTGTGCCACTTTGCATGTGCCACCCATGTTGCAAGGCCATTATGGCTGCCAGATGTCACATCAGATCCATCACACCCCACCTAGCAGAGTGCCACGTCACATCAGTCCCCCACGTGCTGTGGCCATCAGGGCTGCCAGGTGTCACATCAACCTGGGCATATCCACCCAGTGGGGTGCCACCTCACATAGGTAACCCACGTGGCAAGTACATCATAGCGGCTGGCTGTCACCTCAGCCCAGGCACACGCCACCTGATGGGGAG